>NW_026453653.1:0-300000 GCF_943734755.1 Anopheles moucheti
TTTTGGATGGACGAATTAAGTTGAAATAGACAGTTTTTGCATAAAAACTCATTCCTGGTAGAACTTCATAGCAAAGTACAAAGTTCGTTTTGGATGTCCGAATTGAGTTGAAATAGACAGTTTTTGCATAAAAACTCATTCCTGGTAGCACTTCATAGCAAAGTACAAAGTTCGTTTTGGATGGACGAATTAAGTTGAAATAGACAGTTTTTGCATAAAAACTCATTCCTGGTGGAACTCCATAGCAAAGTACAAAGTTCGTTTTGGATGGACGAATTGAGTTGAAATAGACAGTTTTTGCATACAAACTCATTCCTGGTGGAACTTCATAGCAACGTACAAAGTTCGTTTTGGATGGACGAATTGAGTTGAAATAGACAGTTTTTGCATACAAACTCATTCCTGGTAAAACTTCATAGCAAAGTACAAAGTTCGTTTTGAATGGACGAATTAAGTTGAAATAGACAGTTTTTGCATAAAAACTCATTCCTGGTGGAACTTCATAGCAAAGTACAAAGTTCGTTTTGGATGGACGAATTAAGTTGAAATAGACAGTTTTTGCATAAAAAACTCATTCCTGGTAGAAACTTCATAGCAAAGTACAAAGTTCGTTTTGGATGTCCGAATTGAGTTAAAATAGAAAGTTTTTGCATAAAAACTCATTCCTGGTGGAACTTCATAGCAAAGTACAAAGTTCGTTTTGGATGGACGAATTAAGTTGAAATAGACAGTTTTTGCATAAAAACTCATTCCTGGTAGAACTTCATAGCAAAGTACAAAGTTCGTTTTGGATGGACGAATTAAGTTGAAATAGACAGTTTTTGCATAAAAACTCATTCCTGGTAGAACTTCATAGCAAAGTACAAAGTTCGTTTTGAATGGACGAATTAAGTTGAAATAGACAGTTTTTGCATACAAACTCATTCCTGGTGGAACTTCATAGCAAAGTACAAAGTTCGTTTTGGATGGACGAATTAAGTTGAAATAGACAGTTTTTGCATAAAAACTCATTCCTGGTGGAACTTCATAGCAAAGTACAAAGTTCGTTTTGGATGGACGAATTAAGTTGAAATAGACAGTTTTTGCATAAAAACTCATTCCTGGTGGAACTTCATAGCAAAGTACAAAGTTCGTTTTGAATGGACGAATTAAGTTGAAATAGACAATTTTTGCATAAAAACTCATTCCTGGTAGAACTTCATAGCAAAGTACAAAGTTCGTTTTGGATGGACGAATTAAGTTGAAATAGACAGTTTTTGCATAAAAACTCATTCCTGGTAGAACTTCATAGCAAAGTACAAAGTTCGTTTTGGATGTCCGAATTGAGTTGAAATGGACAGTTTTTGCATAAAAATTTATTCCTGGTAGCACTTCATAGCAAAGTACAAAGTTCGTTTTGGATGGACGAATTAAGTTGAAATAGACAGTTTTTGCATAAAAACTCATTCCTGGTAGAACTTCATAGCAAAGTACAAAGTTCGTTTTGTATGTCCGAATTGAGTTGAAATAGACAGTTTTTGCATAAAAACTCATTCCTGGTAGCACTTCATAGCAAAGTACAAAGTTCGTTTTGGATGGACGAATTAAGTTGAAATAGACAGTTTTTGCATAAAAACTCATTCCTGGTGGAACTCCATAGCAAAGTACAAAGTTCGTTTTGGATGGACGAATTGAGTTGAAATAGACAGTTTTTGCATACAAACTCATTCCTGGTGGAACTTCATAGCAACGTACAAAGTTCGTTTTGGATGGACGAATTAAGTTGAAATAGACAGTTTTTGCATAAAAACTCATTCCTGGTAGAACTTCATAGCAAAGTACAAAGTTCGTTTTGAATGGACGAATTAAGTTGAAATAGACAGTTTTTGCATAAAAACTCATTCCTGGTGGAACTTCATAGCAAAGTACAAAGTTCGTTTTGGATGGACGAATTAAGTTGAAATAGGACAGTTTTTGCATAAAAACTCATTCCTGGTAGAACTTCATAGCAAAGTACATAGTTCGTTTTGGATGTCCGAATTGAGTTGAAATAGAAAGTTTTTGCATAAAAACTCATTCCTGGTGGAACTTCATAGCAAAGTACAAAGTTCGTTTTGGATGGACGAATTAAGTTGAAATAGACAGTTTTTGCATAAAAACTCATTCCTGGTAGAACTTCATAGCAAAGTACAAAGTTCGTTTTTGGATGGACGAATTAAGTTGAAATAGACAGTTTTTGCATAAAAACTCATTCCTGGTAGAACTTCATAGCAAAGTACAAAGTTCGTTTTGAATGGACGAATTAAGTTGAAATAGACAGTTTTTGCATAAAAACTCATTCCTGGTGGAACTTCATAGCAAAGTACAAAGTTCGTTTTGGATGGACGAATTGAGTTGAAATAGACAGTTTTTGCATACAAACTCATTCCTGGTAGAACTTCATAGCAAAGTACAAAGTTCGTTTTGGATGGACGAATTAAGTTGAAATAGACAGTTTTTGCATAAAAACTCATTCCTGGTGGAACTTCATAGCAAAGTACAAAGTTCGTTTTGGATGGACGAATTAAGTTGAAATAGACAGTTTTTGCATAAAAACTCATTCCTGGTAGAACTTCATAGCAAATTACAAAGTTCGTTTTGGATGTCTGAATTGAGTTGAAATGGACAGTTTTTGCATAAAAACTCATTCCTGGTAGCACTTCATAGCAAAGTACAAAGTTCGTTTTGGATGGACGAATTAAGTTGAAATAGACAGTTTTTGCATAAAAACTCATTCCTGGTAGAACTTCATAGCAAAGTACAAAGTTCGTTTTGGATGTCCGAATTGAGTTGAAATAGACAGTTTTTGCATAAAAACTCATTCCTGGTAGCACTTCATAGCAAAGTACAAAGTTCGTTTTGGATGGACGAATTAAGTTGAAATAGACAGTTTTTGCATAAAAACTCATTCCTGGTGGAACTCCATAGCAAAGTACAAAGTTCGTTTTGGATGGACGAATTGAGTTGAAATAGACAGTTTTTGCATACAAACTCATTCCTGGTGGAACTTCATAGCAACGTACAAAGTTCGTTTTGGATGGACGAATTAAGTTGAAATAGACAGTTTTTGCATAAAAACTCATTCCTGGTAGAACTTCATAGCAAAGTACAAAGTTCGTTTTGGATGGACGAATTAAGTTGAAATAGACAGTTTTTGCATAAAAACTCATTCCTGGTAGAACTTCATAGCAAAGTACAAAGTTCGTTTTGGATGTCCGAATTGAGTTGAAATAGAAAGTTTTTGCATAAAAACTCATTCCTGGTGGAACTTCATAGCAAAGTACAAAGTTCGTTTTGGATGGACGAATTAAGTTGAAATAGACAGTTTTTGCATAAAAACTCATTCCTGGTGGAACTTCATAGCAAAGTACAAAGTTCGTTTTGGATGGACGAATTAAGTTGAAATAGACAGTTTTTGCATAAAAACTCATTCCTGGTAGAACTTCATAGCAAAGTACAAAGTTCGTTTTGAATGGACAAAGTTAGTTGAAATAGACAGTTTTTGCATACAAACTCATTCCTGGTGGAACTTCATAGCAAAGTACAAAGTTCGTTTTGGATGGACGAATTAAGTTGAAATAGACAGTTTTTGCATAAAAACTCATTCCTGGTGGAACTTCATAGCAAAGTACAAAGTTCGTTTTGGATGGACGAATTAAGTTGAAATAGACAGTTTTTGCATAAAAACTCATTCCTGGTAGAACTTCATAGCAAAGTACAAAGTTCGTTTTGGATGTCCGAATTGAGTTGAAATAGAAAGTTTTTGCATAAAAACTCATTCCTGGTGGAACTTCATAGCAAAGTACAAAGTTCGTTTTGGATGGACGAATTAAGTTGAAATAGACAGTTTTTGCATAAAAACTCATTCCTGGTAGAACTTCATAGCAAAGTACAAAGTTCGTTTTGGATGGACGAATTAAGTTGAAATAGACAGTTTTTGCATAAAAACTCATTCCTGGTAGAACTTCATAGCAAAGTACAAAGTTCGTTTTGAATGGACGAATTAAGTTGAAATAGACAGTTTTTGCATACAAACTCATTCCTGGTGGAACTTCATAGCAAAGTACAAAGTTCGTTTTGGATGGACGAATTAAGTTGAAATAGACAGTTTTTGCATAAAAACTCATTCCTGGTGGAACTTCATAGCAAAGTACAAAGTTCGTTTTGGATGGACGAATTAAGTTGAAATAGACAGTTTTTGCATAAAAACTCATTCCTGGTAGAACTTCATAGCAAAGTACAAAGTTCGTTTTGGATGTCCGAATTGAGTTGAAATAGAAAGTTTTTGCATAAAAACTCATTCCTGGTGGAACTTCATAGCAAAGTACAAAGTTCGTTTTGGATGGACGAATTAAGTTGAAATAGACAGTTTTTGCATAAAAACTCATTCCTGGTAGAACTTCATAGCAAAGTACAAAGTTCGTTTTGGATGTCCGAATTGAGTTGAAATAGAAAGTTTTTGCATAAAAAACTCATTCCTGGTGGAACTTCATAGCAAAGTACAAAGTTCGTTTTGGATGGACGAATTAAGTTGAAATAGACAGTTTTTGCATAAAAACTCATTCCTGGTGGAACTTCATAGCAAAGTACAAAGTTCGTTTTGGATGGACGAATTAAGTTGAAATAGACAGATTTTGCATAAAAACTCATTCCTGGTAGAACTTCATAGCAAAGTACAAAGTTCGTTTTGGATGGACGAATTAAGTTGAAATAGACAGTTTTTGCATAAAAACTCATTCCTGGTGGAACTTCATAGCAAAGTACAAAGTTCGTTTTGAATGGACGAATTAAGTTGAAATAGACAGTTTTTGCATACAAACTCATTCCTGGTGGAACTTCATAGCAAAGTACAAAGTTCGTTTTGGATGGACGAATTAAGTTGAAATAGACAGTTTTTGCATAAAAACTCATTCCTGGTGGAACTTCATAGCAAAGTACAAAGTTCGTTTTGGATGGACGAATTAAGTTGAAATAGACAGTTTTTGCATAAAAACTCATTCCTGGTAGAACTTCATAGCAAAGTACAAAGTTCGTTTTGGATGTCCGAATTGAGTTGAAATAGAAAGTTTTTGCATAAAAACTCATTCCTGGTGGAACTTCATAGCAAAGTACAAAGTTCGTTTTGGATGGACGAATTAAGTTGAAATAGACAGTTTTTGCATAAAAACTCATTCCTGGTAGAACTTCATAGCAAAGTACAAAGTTCGTTTTGGATGTCCGAATTGAGTTGAAATAGAAAGTTTTTGCATAAAAACTCATTCCTGGTGGAACTTCATAGCAAAGTACAAAGTTCGTTTTGGATGGACGAATTAAGTTGAAATAGACAGTTTTTGCATAAAAACTCATTCCTGGTAGAACTTCATAGCAAAGTACAAAGTTCGTTTTGGATGTCCGAATTGAGTTGAAATAGAAAGTTTTTGCATAAAAACTCATTCCTGGTGGAACTTCATAGCAAAGTACAAAGTTCGTTTTGGATGGACGAATTAAGTTGAAATAGACAGTTTTTTGCATAAAAACTCATTCCTGGTAGAACTTCATAGCAAAGTACAAAGTTCGTTTTGGATGTCCGAATTGAGTTGAAATAGAAAGTTTTTGCATAAAAACTCATTCCTGGTGGAACTTCATAGCAAAGTACAAAGTTCGTTTTGGATGGACGAATTAAGTTGAAATAGACAGTTTTTGCATAAAAACTCATTCCTGGTGGAACTTCATAGCAAAGTACAAAGTTCGTTTTGAATGGACGAATTAAGTTGAAATAGACAGTTTTTGCATACAAACTCATTCCTGGTGGAACTTCATAGCAAAGTACAAAGTTCGTTTTGGATGGACGAATTAAGTTGAAATAGACAGTTTTTGCATAAAAACTCATTCCTGGTGGAACTTCATAGCAAAGTACAAAGTTCGTTTTGGATGGACGAATTAAGTTGAAATAGACAGATTTTGCATAAAAACTCATTCCTGGTAGAACTTCATAGCAAAGTACAAAGTTCGTTTTGGATGGACGAATTAAGTTGAAATAGACAGTTTTTGCATAAAAACTCATTCCTGGTAGAACTTCATAGCAAAGTACAAAGTTCGTTTTGAATGGACGAATTAAGTTGAAATAGACAGTTTTTGCATAAAAACTCATTCCTGGTGGAACTTCATAGCAAAGTACAAAGTTCGTTTTGGATGGACGAATTGAGTTGAAATAGACAGTTTTTGCATACAAACTCATTCCTGGTAGAACTTCATAGCAAAGTACAAAGTTCGTTTTGGATGGACGAATTAAGTTGAAATAGACAGTTTTTGCATAAAAACTCATTCCTGGTAGAACTTCATAGCAAAGTACAAAGTTCGTTTTGGATGGACGAATTAAGTTGAAATAGACAGTTTTTGCATAAAAACTCATTCCTGGTGGAACTTCATAGCAAAGTACAAAGTTCGTTTTGGATGGACGAATTGAGTTGAAATAGACAGTTTTTGCATACAAACTCATTCCTGGTAGAACTTCATAGCAAAGTACAAAGTTCGTTTTGGATGGACGAATTAAGTTGAAATAGACAGTTTTTGCATAAAAACTCATTCCTGGTAGAACTTCATAGCAAAGTACAAAGTTCGTTTTGAATGGACGAATTAAGTTGAAATAGACAGTTTTTGCATAAAAACTCATTCCTGGTGGAACTTCATAGCAAAGTACAAAGTTCGTTTTGGATGTCTGAATTGAGTTGAAATGGACAGTTTTTGCATAAAAACTCATTCCTGGTAGCACTTCATAGCAAAGTACAAAGTTCGTTTTGGATGGACGAATTAAGTTGAAATAGACAGTTTTTGCATAAAAACTCATTCCTGGTAGAACTTCATAGCAAAGTACAAAGTTCGTTTTGGATGTCCGAATTGAGTTGAAATAGACAGTTTTTGCATAAAAACTCATTCCTGGTAGCACTTCATAGCAAAGTACAAAGTTCGTTTTGGATGGACGAATTAAGTTGAAATAGACAGTTTTTGCATAAAAACTCATTCCTGGTGGAACTCCATAGCAAAGTACAAAGTTCGTTTTGGATGGACGAATTAAGTTGAAATAGACAGTTTTTGCATACAAACTCATTCCTGGTGGAACTTCATAGCAAAGTACAAAGTTCGTTTTGGATGGACGAATTAAGTTGAAATAGACAGTTTTTGCATAAAAACTCATTCCTGGTGGAACTTCATAGCAAAGTACAAAGTTCGTTTTGGATGGACGAATTAAGTTGAAATAGACAGATTTTGCATAAAAACTCATTCCTGGTAGAACTTCATAGCAAAGTACAAAGTTCGTTTTGGATGGACGAATTAAGTTGAAATAGACAGTTTTTGCATAAAAACTCATTCCTGGTGGAACTCCATAGCAAAGTACAAAGTTCGTTTTGGATGGACGAATTAAGTTGAAATAGACAGTTTTTGCATACAAACTCATTCCTGGTGGAACTTCATAGCAAAGTACAAAGTTCGTTTTGGATGGACGAATTAAGTTGAAATAGACAGTTTTTGCATAAAAACTCATTCCTGGTGGAACTTCATAGCAAAGTACAAAGTTCGTTTTGGATGGACGAATTAAGTTGAAATAGACAGATTTTGCATAAAAACTCATTCCTGGTAGAACTTCATAGCAAAGTACAAAGTTCGTTTTGGATGGACGAATTAAGTTGAAATAGACAGTTTTTGCATAAAAACTCATTCCTGGTAGAACTTCATAGCAAAGTACAAAGTTCGTTTTGGATGGACGAATTAAGTTGAAATAGACAGTTTTTGCATAAAAACTCATTCCTGGTGGAACTTCATAGCAAAGTACAAAGTTCGTTTTGGATGGACGAATTAAGTTGAAATAGACAGATTTTGCATAAAAACTCATTCCTGGTAGAACTTCATAGCAAAGTACAAAGTTCGTTTTGGATGGACGAATTAAGTTGAAATAGACAGTTTTTGCATAAAAACTCATTCCTGGTAGAACTTCATAGCAAAGTACAAAGTTCGTTTTGGATGGACGAATTAAGTTGAAATAGACAGTTTTTGCATAAAAACTCATTCCTGGTAGAACTTCATAGCAAAGTACAAAGTTCGTTTTGGATGTCCGAATTGAGTTGAAATAGAAAGTTTTTGCATAAAAACTCATTCCTGGTGGAACTTCATAGCAAAGTACAAAGTTCGTTTTGGATGGACGAATTAAGTTGAAATAGACAGTTTTTGCATAAAAACTCATTCCTGGTGGAACTTCATAGCAAAGTACAAAGTTCGTTTTGAATGGACGAATTAAGTTGAAATAGACAGTTTTTGCATACAAACTCATTCCTGGTGGAACTTCATAGCAAAGAACAAAGTTCGTTTTGGATGGACGAATTAAGTTGAAATAGACAGTTTTTGCATAAAAACTCATTCCTGGTGGAACTTCATAGCAAAGTACAAAGTTCGTTTTGGATGGACGAATTAAGTTGAAATAGACAGATTTTGCATAAAAACTCATTCCTGGTAGAACTTCATAGCAAAGTACAAAGTTCGTTTTGGATGGACGAATTAAGTTGAAATAGACAGTTTTTGCATAAAAACTCATTCCTGGTAGAACTTCATAGCAAAGTACAAAGTTCGTTTTGAATGGACGAATTAAGTTGAAATAGACAGTTTTTGCATAAAAACTCATTCCTGGTGGAACTTCATAGCAAAGTACAAAGTTCGTTTTGGATGGACGAATTGAGTTGAAATAGACAGTTTTTGCATACAAACTCATTCCTGGTAGAACTTCATAGCAAAGTACAAAGTTCGTTTTGGATGGACGAATTAAGTTGAAATAGACAGTTTTTGCATAAAAACTCATTCCTGGTAGAACTTCATAGCAAAGTACAAAGTTCGTTTTGGATGGACGAATTAAGTTGAAATAGACAGTTTTTGCATAAAAACTCATTCCTGGTGGAACTTCATAGCAAAGTACAAAGTTCGTTTTGGATGGACGAATTGAGTTGAAATAGACAGTTTTTGCATACAAACTCATTCCTGGTAGAACTTCATAGCAAAGTACAAAGTTCGTTTTGGATGGACGAATTAAGTTGAAATAGACAGTTTTTGCATAAAAACTCATTCCTGGTAGAACTTCATAGCAAAGTACAAAGTTCGTTTTGAATGGACGAATTAAGTTGAAATAGACAGTTTTTGCATAAAAACTCATTCCTGGTGGAACTTCATAGCAAAGTACAAAGTTCGTTTTGGATGTCTGAATTGAGTTGAAATGGACAGTTTTTGCATAAAAACTCATTCCTGGTAGCACTTCATAGCAAAGTACAAAGTTCGTTTTGGATGGACGAATTAAGTTGAAATAGACAGTTTTTGCATAAAAACTCATTCCTGGTAGAACTTCATAGCAAAGTACAAAGTTCGTTTTGGATGTCCGAATTGAGTTGAAATAGACAGTTTTTGCATAAAAACTCATTCCTGGTAGCACTTCATAGCAAAGTACAAAGTTCGTTTTGGATGGACGAATTAAGTTGAAATAGACAGTTTTTGCATAAAAACTCATTCCTGGTGGAACTCCATAGCAAAGTACAAAGTTCGTTTTGGATGGACGAATTGAGTTGAAATAGACAGTTTTTGCATACAAACTCATTCCTGGTGGAACTTCATAGCAACGTACAAAGTTCGTTTTGGATGGACGAATTAAGTTGAAATAGACAGTTTTTGCATAAAAACTCATTCCTGGTAGAACTTCATAGCAAATTACAAAGTTCGTTTTGGATGTCTGAATTGAGTTGAAATGGACAGTTTTTGCATAAAAACTCATTCCTGGTAGAACTTCATAGCAAAGTACAAAGTTCGTTTTGGATGTCCGAATTGAGTTGAAATAGAAAGTTTTTGCATAAAAACTCATTCCTGGTGGAACTTCATAGCAAAGTACAAAGTTCGTTTTGGATGGACGAATTAAGTTGAAATAGACAGTTTTTGCATAAAAACTCATTCCTGGTAGAACTTCATAGCAAAGTACAAAGTTCGTTTTGGATGGACGAATTAAGTTGAAATAGACAGTTTTTGCATAAAAACTCATTCCTGGTAGAACTTCATAGCAAAGTACAAAGTTCGTTTTGAATGGACGAATTAAGTTGAAATAGACAGTTTTTGCATACAAACTCATTCCTGGTGGAACTTCATAGCAAAGTACAAAGTTCGTTTTGGATGGACGAATTAAGTTGAAATAGACAGTTTTTGCATAAAAACTCATTCCTGGTGGAACTTCATAGCAAAGTACAAAGTTCGTTTTGGATGGACGAATTAAGTTGAAATAGACAGTTTTTGCATAAAAACTCATTCCTGGTGGAACTTCATAGCAAAGTACAAAGTTCGTTTTGAATGGACGAATTAAGTTGAAATAGACAATTTTTGCATAAAAACTCATTCCTGGTAGAACTTCATAGCAAAGTACAAAGTTCGTTTTGGATGGACGAATTAAGTTGAAATAGACAGTTTTTGCATAAAAACTCATTCCTGGTAGAACTTCATAGCAAAGTACAAAGTTCGTTTTGGATGTCCGAATTGAGTTGAAATGGACAGTTTTTGCATAAAAACTCATTCCTGGTAGCACTTCATAGCAAAGTACAAAGTTCGTTTTGGATGGACGAATTAAGTTGAAATAGACAGTTTTTGCATAAAAACTCATTCCTGGTAGAACTTCATAGCAAAGTACAAAGTTCGTTTTGGATGGACGAATTGAGTTGAAATAGACAGTTTTTGCATAGAAACTCATTCCTGGTAGCACTTCATAGCAAAGTACAAAGTTCGTTTTGGATGGACGAATTAAGTTGAAATAGACAGTTTTTGCATAAAAACTCATTCCTGGTGGAACTCCATAGCAAAGTACAAAGTTCGTTTTGGATGGACGAATTGAGTTGAAATAGACAGTTTTTGCATACAAACTCATTCCTGGTGGAACTTCATAGCAAAGTACAAAGTTCGTTTTGGATGGACGAATTAAGTTGAAATAGACAGTTTTTGCATAAAAACTCATTCCTGGTAGAACTTCATAGCAAAGTACAAAGTTCGTTTTGAATGGACGAATTAAGTTGGAATAGACAGTTTTTGCATAAAAACTCATTCCTGGTAGAACTTCATAGCAAAGTACAAAGTTCGTTTTGGATGTCCGAATTGAGTTGAAATAGAAAGTTTTTGCATAAAAACTCATTCCTGGTGGAACTTCATAGCAAAGTACAAAGTTCGTTTTGGATGGACGAATTAAGTTGAAATAGACAGTTTTTGCATAAAAACTCATTCCTGGTAGAACTTCATAGCAAAGTACAAAGTTCGTTTTGGATGTCCGAATTGAGTTGAAATGGACAGTTTTTGCATAAAAACTCATTCCTGGTAGCACTTCATAGCAAAGTACAAAGTTCGTTTTGAATGGACGAATTAAGTTGAAATAGACAGTTTTTGCATACAAACTCATTCCTGGTGGAACTTCATAGCAAAGTACAAAGTTCGTTTTGGATGGACGAATTAAGTTGAAATAGACAGTTTTTGCATAAAAACTCATTCCTGGTGGAACTTCATAGCAAAGTACAAAGTTCGTTTTGGATGGACGAATTAAGTTGAAATAGACAGTTTTTGCATAAAAACTCATTCCTGGTGGAACTTCATAGCAAAGTACAAAGTTCGTTTTGAATGGACGAATTAAGTTGAAATAGACAATTTTTGCATAAAAACTCATTCCTGGTAGAACTTCATAGCAAAGTACAAAGTTCGTTTTGGATGGACGAATTAAGTTGAAATAGACAGTTTTTGCATAAAAACTCATTCCTGGTGGAACTTCATAGCAAAGTACAAAGTTCGTTTTGGATGGACGAATTAAGTTGAAATAGACAGTTTTTGCTTAAAAACTCATTCCTGGTAGAACTTCATAGCAAAATACAAAGTTCGTTTTGGATGTCCGAATTGAGTTGAAATAGACAGTTTTTGCATAAAAACTCATTCCTGGTAGCACTTCATAGCAAAGTACAAAGTTCGTTTTGGATGGACGAATTGAGTTGAAATAGACAGTTTTTGCATAAAAACGCATTCCTGGTGGAACTCCATAGCAAAGTACAAAGTTCGTTTTGGATGGACGAATTGAGTTGAAATAGACAGTTTTTGCATAAAAACTCATTCCTGGTAGCACTTCATAGCAAAGTACAAAGTTCGTTTTGGATGGACGAATTGAGTTGAAATAGACAGTTTTTGCATAAAAACGCATTCCTGGTTGAACTTCATAGCAAAGTACAAAGTTCGGTTTGGATGGACGAATTGAGTTGAAATAGACAGTTTTTGCATAAAAACTCATTCCTGGTAGCACTTCATTGCAAAGTACAAAGTTCGTTTTGGATGGACGAATTAAGTTGAAATAGACAGTTTTTGCATAAAAACTCATTCCTGGTGGAACTCCATAGCAAAGTACAAAGTTCGTTTTGGATGGACGAATTAAGTTGAAATAGACAGTTTTTGCATAAAAACTCATTCCTGGTAGAACTCATAGCAAAGTACAAAGTTCGTTTTGGATGGACGAATTAAGTTGAAATAGACAGTTTTTGCATAAAAACTCATTCCTGGTAGAACTTCATAGCAAAGTACAAAGTTCGTTTTGGATGGACGAATTAAGTTGAAATAGACAGTTTTTGCATAAAAACTCATTCCTGGTGGAACTTCATAGCAAAGTACAAAGTTCGTTTTGGATGGACGAATTGAGTTGAAATGGACAGTTTTTGCATAAAAACTCATTCCTGGTGGAACTTCATAGCAAAGTACAAAGTTCGTTTTGGATGGACGAATTAAGTTGAAATAGACAGATTTTGCATAAAAACTCATTCCTGGTGGAACTCCATAGCAAAGTACAAAGTTCGTTTTGGATGGACGAATTGAGTTGAAATAGACAGTTTTTGCATACAAACTCATTCCTGGTAGAACTTCATAGCAAAGTACAAAGTTCGTTTTGGATGGACGAATTAAGTTGAAATAGACAGTTTTTGCATAAAAACTCATTCCTGGTGGAACTCCATAGCAAAGTACAAAGTTCGTTTTGGATGGACGAATTAAGTTGAAATAGACAGTTTTTGCATAAAAACTCATTCCTGGTGGAACTTCATAGCAAAGTACAAAGTTCGTTTTGGATGGACGAATTAAGTTGAAATAGACAGTTTTTGCATTAAAACTCATTCCTGGTGGAACTTCATAGCAAAGTACAAAGTTCGTTTTGGATGGACGAATTAAGTTGAAATAGACAGTTTTTGCATACAAACTCATTCCTGGTAGAACTTCATAGCAAAGTACAAAGTTCGTTTTGGATGGACGAATTAAGTTGAAATAGACAGTTTTTGCATAAAAACTCATTCCTGGTGGAACTTCATAGCAAAGTACAAAGTTCGTTTTGGATGGACGAATTAAGTTGAAATAGACAATTTTTGCATAAAAACTCATTCCTGGTAGAACTTCATAGCAAAGTACAAAGTTCGTTTTGGATGGACGAATTAAGTTGAAATAGACAGTTTTTGCATAAAAACTCATTCCTGGTGGAACTTCATAGCAAAGTACAAAGTTCGTTTTGGATGTCCGAATTGAGTTGAAATGGACAGTTTTTGCATAAAAACTCATTCCTGGTAGCACTTCATAGCAAAGTATAAAGTTCGTTTTGGATGGACGAATTAAGTTGAAATAGACAGTTTTTGCATAAAAACTCATTCCTGGTAGAACTTCATAGCAAAGTACAAAGTTCGTTTTGGATGTCCGAATTGAGTTGAAATGGACAGTTTTTGCATAAAAACTCATTCCTGGTAGCACTTCATAGCAAAGTATAAAGTTCGTTTTGGATGGACGAATTAAGTTGAAATAGACAGTTTTTGCATAAAAACTCATTCCTGGTAGAACTTCATAGCAAAGTACAAAGTTCGTTTTGGATGTCCGAATTGAGTTGAAATGGACAGTTTTTGCATAAAAACTCATTCCTGGTAGCACTTCATAGCAAAGTACAAAGTTCGTTTTGGATGGACGAATTAAGTTGAAATAGACAGTTTTTGCATAAAAACTCATTCCTGGTGGAACTCCATAGCAAAGTACAAAGTTCGTTTTGGATGGACGAATTAAGTTGAAATAGACAGTTTTTGCATAAAAACTCATTCCTGGTGGAACTTCATAGCAAAGTACAAAGTTCGTTTTGGATGGACGAATTAAGTTGAAATGGACAGTTTTTGCATAAAAACTCATTCCTGGTAGCACTTCATAGCAAAGTACAAAGTTCGTTTTGGATGGACGAATTGAGTTGAAATAGACAGTTTTTGCATAAAAACTCATTCCTGGTGGAACTCCATAGCAAAGTACAAAGTTCGTTTTGGATGGACGAATTGAGTTGAAATAGACAGTTTTTGCATACAAACTCATTCCTGGTGGAACTTCATAGCAAAGTACAAAGTTCGTTTTGGATGGACGAATTAAGTTGAAATAGACAGTTTTTGCATAAAAACTCATTCCTGGTGGAACTTCATAGCAAAGTACAAAGTTCGTTTTGGATGGACGAATTGAGTTGAAATAGACAGTTTTTGCATAAAAACTCATTCCTGGTGGAACTTCATAGCAAAGTACAAAGTTCGTTTTGGATGTCCGAATTGAGTTGAAATAGAAAGTTTTTGCATAAAAACTCATTCCTGGTGGAACTTCATAGCAAAGTACAAAGTTCGTTTTGGATGGACGAATTAAGTTGAAATAGACAGTTTTTGCATAAAAACTCATTCCTGGTGGAACTTCATAGCAAAGTACAAAGTTCGTTTTGGATGTCCGAATTGAGTTGAAATGGACAGTTTTTGCATAAAAACTCATTCCTGGTGGAACTTCATAGCAAAGTACAAAGTTCGTTTTGGATGGACGAATTAAGTTGAAATAGACAGTTTTTGCATAAAAACTCATTCCTGGTGGAACTTCATAGCAAAGTACAAAGTTCGTTTTGGATGTCCGAATTGAGTTGAAATGGACAGTTTTTGCATAAAAACTCATTCCTGGTAGCACTTCATAGCAAAGTACAAAGTTCGTTTTGGATGGACGAATTAAGTTGAAATAGACAATTTTTGCATAAAAACTCATTCCTGGTAGAACTTCATAGCAAAGTACAAAGTTCGTTTTGGATGGACGAATTGAGTTGAAATAGACAGTTTTTGCATACAAACTCATTCCTGGTGGAACTTCATAGCAAAGTACAAAGTTCGTTTTGGATGGACGAATTAAGTTGAAATAGACAGTTTTTGCATAAAAACTCATTCCTGGTAGAACTTCATAGCAAAGTACAAAGTTCGTTTTGAATGGACGAATTAAGTTGAAATAGACAGTTTTTGCATAAAAACTCATTCCTGGTAGAACTTCATAGCAAAGTACAAAGTTCGTTTTGGATGGACGAATTAAGTTGAAATAGACAGTTTTTGCATAAAAACTCATTCCTGGTGGAACTCCATAGCAAAGTACAAAGTTCGTTTTGGATGGACGAATTGAGTTGAAATAGACAGTTTTTGCATACAAACTCATTCCTGGTGGAACTTCATAGCAAAGTACAAAGTTCGTTTTGGATGGACGAATTAAGTTGAAATAGACAGTTTTTGCATAAAAACTCATTCCTGGTAGAACTTCATAGCAAAGTACAAAGTTCGTTTTGAATGGACGAATTAAGTTGAAATAGACAGTTTTTGCATAAAAACTCATTCCTGGTAGAACTTCATAGCAAAGTACAAAGTTCGTTTTGGATGGACGAATTAAGTTGAAATAGACAGTTTTTGCATAAAAACTCATTCCTGGTAGAACTTCATAGCAAAGTACAAAGTTCGTTTTGGATGTCCGAATTGAGTTGAAATAGAAAGTTTTTGCATAAAAACTCATTCCTGGTGGAACTTCATAGCAAAGTACAAAGTTCGTTTTGGATGGACGAATTAAGTTGAAATAGACAATTTTTGCATAAAAACTCATTCCTGGTAGAACTTCATAGCAAAGTACAAAGTTCGTTTTGGATGGACGAATTAAGTTGAAATAGACAATTTTTGCATAAAAACTCATTCCTGGTAGAACTTCATAGCAAAGTACAAAGTTCGTTTTGGATGGACGAATTAAGTTGAAATAGACAGTTTTTGCATACAAACTCATTCCTGGTAGAACTTCATAGCAAAGTACAAAGTTCGTTTTGAATGGACGAATTAAGTTGAAATAGAAAGTTTTTGCATAAAAACTCATTCCTGGTGGAACTTCATAGCAAAGTACAAAGTTCGTTTTGGATGGACGAATTAAGTTGAAATAGACAGTTTTTGCATAAAAACTCATTCCTGGTAGAACTTAATAGCAAAGTACAAAGTTCGTTTTGGATGTCCGAATTGAGTTGAAATAGAAAGTTTTTGCATAAAAACTCATTCCTGGTGGAACTTCATAGCAAAGTACAAAGTTCGTTTTGGATGGACGAATTAAGTTGAAATAGACAATTTTTGCTTAAAAACTCATTCCTGGTAGAACTTCATAGCAAAGTACAAAGTTCGTTTTGGATGGACGAATTAAGTTGAAATAGACAGTTTTTGCATAAAAACTCATTCCTGGTAGAACTTCATAGCAAAGTACAAAGTTCGTTTTGAATGGACGAATTAAGTTGAAATAGAAAGTTTTTGCATAAAAACTCATTCCTGGTGGAACTTCATAGCAAAGTACAAAGTTCGTTTTGGATGGACGAATTAAGTTGAAATAGACAATTTTTGCATAAAAACTCATTCCTGGTAGAACTTCATAGCAAAGTACAAAGTTCGTTTTGGATGGACGAATTAAGTTGAAATAGACAGTTTTTGCATAAAAACTCATTCCTGGTAGAACTTCATAGCAAAGTACAAAGTTAGTTTTGCATGGACGAATTAAGTTGAAATAGACAGGTTTTGCATGAAAACTCATTCCTGGTGGAACTCCATAGCAAAGTACAAAGTTCGTTTTGGATGGACGAATTAAGTTGAAATAGACAGTTTTTGCATAAAAACTCATTCCTGGTGGAACTTCATAGCAAAGTACAAAGTTCGTTTTGAATGGACGAATTAAGTTGAAATAGACAATTTTTGCATAAAAACTCATTCCTGGTGGAACTTCATAGCAAAGTACAAAGTTCGTTTTGGATGGACGAATTAAGTTGAAATAGACAGTTTTTGCATAAAAACTCATTCCTGGTGGAACTTCATAGCAAAGTACAAAGTTCGTTTTGGATGGACGAATTAAGTTGAAATAGACAGTTTTTGCTTAAAAACTCATTCCTGGTAGAACTTCATAGCAAAGTACAAAGTTCGTTTTGGATGTCCGAATTGAGTTGAAATAGACAGTTTTTGCATAAAAACTCATTCCTGGTAGCACTTCATAGCAAAGTACAAAGTTCGTTTTGGATGGACGAATTGAGTTGAAATAGACAGTTTTTGCATAAAAACGCATTCCTGGTGGAACTCCATAGCAAAGTACAAAATTCGTTTTGGATGGACGAATTGAGTTGAAATAGACAGTTTTTGCATAAAAACTCATTCCTGGTAGCACTTCATAGCAAAGTACAAAGTTCGTTTTGGATGGACGAATTGAGTTGAAATAGACAGTTTTTGCATAAAAACGCATTCCTGGTGGAACTTCATAGCAAAGTACAAAGTTCGTTTTGGATGGACGAATTGAGCTGAAATAGACAGTTTTTGCATAAAAACTCATTCCTGGTGCACTTCATTGCAAAGTACAAAGTTCGTTTTGGATGGACGAATTAAGTTGAAATAGACAGTTTTTGCATAAAAACTCATTCCTGGTAGAACTTCATAGCAAAGTACAAAGTTCGTTTTGGATGGACGAATTAAGTTGAAATAGACAGTTTTTGCATAAAAACTCATTCCTGGTGGAACTCCATAGCAAAGTACAAAGTTCGTTTTGGATGGACGAATTAAGTTGAAATAGACAGTTTTTGCATAAAAACTCATTCCTGGTAGAACTTCATAGCAAAGTACAAAGTTCGTTTTGGATGGACGAATTAAGTTGAAATAGACAGTTTTTGCATAAACACTCATTCCTGGTAGAACTCATAGCAAAGTACAAAGTTCGTTTTGGATGGACGAATTAAGTTGAAATAGACAGTTTTTGCATAAAAACTCATTCCTGGTAGAACTTCATAGCAAAGTACAAAGTTCGTTTTGGATGGACGAATTAAGTTGAAATAGACAGTTTTTGCATAAAAACTCATTCCTAATGGAACTTCATAGCAAAGTACAAAGTTCGTTTTGGATGGACGAATTAAGTTGAAATAGACAGTTTTTGCATACAAACTCATTCCTGGTAGAACTTCATAGCAAAGTACAAAGTTCGTTTTGGATGGACGAATTAAGTTGAAATAGACAGTTTTTGCATAAAAACTCATTCCTGGTGGAACTCCATAGCAAAGTACAAAGTTCGTTTTGGATGGACGAATTAAGTTGAAATAGACAGTTTTTGCATAAAAACTCATTCCTGGTGGAACTTCATAGCAAAGTACAAAGTTCGTTTTGGATGGACGAATTGAGTTGAAATAGACAGTTTTTGCATAAAAACTCATTCCTGGTGGAACTTCATAGCAAAGTACAAAGTTCGTTTTGGATGGACGAATTAAGTTGAAATAGACAGTTTTTGCATAAAAACTCATTCCTGGTAGAACTTCATAGCAAAGTACAAAGTTCGTTTTGGATGGACGAATTGAGTTGAAATAGACAGTTTTTGCATACAAACTCATTCCTGGTAGAACTTCATAGCAAAGTACAAAGTTCGTTTTGGATGGACGAATTGAGTTGAAATAGACAGTTTTTGCATAAAAACTCATTCCTGGTGGAACTCCATAGCAAAGTACAAAGTTCGTTTTGGATGGACGAATTAAGTTGAAATAGACAGTTTTTGCATAAAAACTCATTCCTGGTGGAACTTCATAGCAAAGTACAAAGTTCGTTTTGGATGGACGAATTGAGTTGAAATAGACAGTTTTTGCATATAAACTCATTCCTGGTAGAACTTCATAGCAAAGTACAAAGTTAGTTTTGGATGGACGAATTAAGTTGAAATAGACAGTTTTTGCATAAAAACTCATTCCTGGTGGAACTTCATAGCAAAGTACAAAGTTCGTTTTGGATGGACGAATTAAGTTGAAATAGACAGTTTTTACATAAAAACTCATTCCTGGTAGAACTTCATAGCAAAGTACAAAGTTCGTTTTGGATGTCCGAATTGAGTTGCAATGGACAGTTTTTGCATAAAAACTCATTCCTGGTAGCACTTCATAGCAAAGTACAAAGTTCGTTTTGGATGGACGAATTAAGTTGAAATAGACAGTTTTTGCATAAAAACTCATTCCTGGTAGAACTTCATAGCAAAGTACAAAGTTCGTTTTGGATGTCCGCATTGAGTTGAAATGGACAGTTTTTGCATAAAAACTCATTCCTGGTAGCACTTCATAGCAAAGTACAAAGTTCGTTTTGGATGGACGAATTAAGTTGAAATAGACAGTTTTTGCATAAAAACTCATTCCTGGTGGAACTTCATAGCAAAGTACAAAGTTCGTTTTGGATGTCCGAATTGAGTTGAAATGGACAGTTTTTGCATAAAAACTCATTCCTGGTAGCACTTCATAGCAAAGTACAAAGTTCGTTTTGGATGGACGAATTGAGTTGAAATAGACAGTTTTTGCATAAAAACTCATTCCTGGTGGAACTCCATAGCAAAGTACAAAGTTCGTTTTGGATGGACGAATTGAGTTGAAATAGACAGTTTTTGCATACAAACTCATTCCTGGTGGAACTTCATAGCAAAGTACAAAGTTCGTTTTGAATGGACGAATTAAGTTGAAATAGACAGTTTTTGCATAAAAACTCATTCCTGGTGGAACTTCATAGCAAAGTACAAAGTTCGTTTTGGATGGACGAATTAAGTTGAAATAGACAGTTTTTGCATAAAAACTCATTCCTGGTAGAACTTCATAGCAAAGTACAAAGTTCGTTTTGGATGTCCGAATTGAGTTGAAATAGAAAGTTTTTGCATAAAAACTCATTCCTGGTGGAACTTCATAGCAAAGTACAAAGTTCGTTTTGGATGGACGAATTAAGTTGAAATAGACAATTTTTGCATAAAAACTCATTCCTGGTAGAACTTCATAGCAAAGTACAAAGTTCGTTTTGGATGGACGAATTAAGTTGAAATAGACAGTTTTTGCATAAAAACTCATTCCTGGTAGAACTTCATAGCAAAGTACAAAGTTCGTTTTGAATGGACGAATTAAGTTGAAATAGACAGTTTTTGCATAAAAACTCATTCCTGGTAGAACTTCATAGCAAAGTACAAAGTTAGTTTTGCATGGACGAATTAAGTTGAAATAGACAGGTTTTGCATGAAAACTCATTCCTGGTGGAACTTCATAGCAAAGTACAAAGTTCGTTTTGGATGGACGAATTAAGTTGAAATAGACAGTTTTTGCATAAAAACTCATTCCTGGTGGAACTTCATAGCAAAGTACAAAGTTCGTTTTGAATGGACGAATTAAGTTGAAATAGACAATTTTTGCATAAAAACTCATTCCTGGTGGAACTTCATAGCAAAGTACAAAGTTCGTTTTGGATGGACGAATTAAGTTGAAATAGACAGTTTTTGCATAAAAACTCATTCCTGGTGGAACTTCATAGCAAAGTACAAAGTTCGTTTTGGATGGACGAATTAAGTTGAAATAGACAGTTTTTGCTTAAAAACTCATTCCTGGTAGAACTTCATAGCAAAGTACAAAGTTCGTTTTGGATGTCCGAATTGAGTTGAAATAGACAGTTTTTGCATAAAAACTCATTCCTGGTAGCACTTCATAGCAAAGTACAAAGTTCGTTTTGGATGGACGAATTGAGTTGCAATGGACAGTTTTTGCATAAAAACGCATTCCTGGTGGAACTCCATAGCAAAGTACAAAGTTCGTTTTGGATGGACGAATTAAGTTGAAATAGACAGTTTTTGCATAAACACTCATTCCTGGTAGAACTCATAGCAAAGTACAAAGTTCGTTTTGGATGGACGAATTAAGTTGAAATAGACAGTTTTTGCATAAAAACTCATTCCTGGTAGAACTTCATAGCAAAGTACAAAGTTAGTTTTGGATGGACGAATTAAGTTGAAATAGACAGTTTTTGCATAAAAACTCATTCCTGGTGGAACTTCATAGCAAAGTACAAAGTTCGTTTTGGATGGACGAATTGAGTTGAAATAGACAGTTTTTGCATACAAACTCATTCCTGGTAGAACTTCATAGCAAAGTACAAAGTTCGTTTTGGATGGACGAATTAAGTTGAAATAGACAGTTTTTGCATAAAAACTCATTCCTGGTGGAACTTCATAGCAAAGTACAAAGTTCGTTTTGGATGGACGAATTAAGTTGAAATAGACAGTTTTTGCATAAAAACTCATTCCTGGTGGAACTTCATAGCAAAGTACAAAGTTCGTTTTGGATGGATCAATTGAGTTGAAATAGACAGTTTTTGCATACAAACTCATTCCTGGTAGAACTTCATAGCAAAGTACAAAGTTCGTTTTGGATGGACGAATTAAGTTGAAATAGACAGTTTTTGCATAAAAACTCATTCCTGGTGGAACTTCATAGCAAAGTACAAAGTTCGTTTTGGATGGACGAATTAAGTTGAAATAGACAGTTTTTGCATAAAAACTCATTCCTGGTAGAACTTCATAGCAAAGTACAAAGTTCGTTTTGGATGTCCGAATTGAGTTGCAATGGACAGTTTTTGCATAAAAACTCATTCCTGGTGGAACTTCATAGCAAAGTACAAAGTTCGTTTTGGATGTCCGAATTGAGTTGAAATGGACAGTTTTTGCATAAAAACTCATTCCTGGTAGCACTTCATAGCAAAGTACAAAGTTTGTTTTGGATGGACGAATTAAGTTGAAATAGACAGTTTTTGTATGAAAACTCATTCCTGGTGGAACTTCATAGCAAAGTACAAAGTTCGTTTTGGATGGACAAAGTTAGTTGAAATAGACAGTTTTTGCATGAAAACTCATTCCTGGTGGAACTTCATAGCAAAGTACAAAGTTCGTTTTGGATGGACAAAGTTAGTTGAAATAGACAGTTTTTGCATGAAAACTCATTCCTGGTGGAACTTCATAGCAAAGTACAAAGTTTGTTTTGGATGGACGAATTAAGTTGAAATAGACAGTTTTTGTATGAAAACTCATTCCTGGTGGAACTTCATAGCAAAGTACAAAGTTCGTTTTGGATGGACAAAGTTAGTTGAAATAGACAGTTTTTGTATGAAAACTCATTCCTGGTGGAACTTCATAGCAAAGTACAAAGTTCGTTTTGGATGGACAAAGTTAGTTGAAATAGACAGTTTTTGCATGAAAACTCATTCCTGGTGGAACTTCATAGCAAAGTACAAAGTTTGTTTTGGATGGACAAAGTTAGTTGAAATAGATAATTTTTGCATGAAAACTCATTCCTGGTGGAACTTCATAGCAAAGTACAAAGTTTGTTTTGGATGGACGAATTAAGTTGAAATAGACAGTTTTTGTATGAAAACTCATTCCTGGTGGAACTTCATAGCAAAGTACAAAGTTCGTTTTGGATGGACAAAGTTAGTTGTAATAGACAGTTTTTGCATGAAAACTCATTCCTGGTGGAACTTCATAGCAAAGTACAAAGTTCGTTTTGGATGGACAAAGTTAGTTGAAATAGACAGTTTTTGCATGAAAACTCATTCCTGGTGGAACTTCATAGCAAAGTACAAAGTTTGTTTTGGATGGACGAATTAAGTTGAAATAGACAGTTTTTGTATGAAAACTCATTCCTGGTGGAACTTCATAGCAAAGTACAAAGTTCGTTTTGGATGGACAAAGTTAGTTGAAATAGACAGTTTTTGTATGAAAACTCATTCCTGGTGGAACTTCATAGCAAAGTACAAAGTTCGTTTTGGATGGACAAAGTTAGTTGAAATAGACAGTTTTTGTATGAAAACTCATTCCTGGTGGAACTTCATAGCAAAGTACAAAGTTCGTTTTGGATGGACAAAGTTAGTTGAAATAGATAATTTTTGCATGAAAACTCATTCCTGGTGGAACTTCATAGCAAAGTACAAAGTTTGTTTTGGATGGACGAATTAAGTTGAAATAGACAGTTTTTGTATGAAAACTCATTCCTGGTGGAACTTCATAGCAAAGTACAAAGTTCGTTTTGGATGGACAAAGTTAGTTGAAATAGACAGTTTTTGCATGAAAACTCATTCCTGGTGGAACTTCATAGCAAAGTACAAAGTTCGTTTTGGATGGACAAAGTTAGTTGAAATAGACAGTTTTTGCATGAAAACTCATTCCTGGTGGAACTTCATAGCAAAGTACAAAGTTCGTTTTGGATGGACGAATTAAGTTGAAATAGACAGTTTTTGCATGAAAACTCATTCCTGGTGGAACTTCATAGCAAAGTACAAAGTTCGTTTTGGATGGACGAATTAAGTTGAAATAGACAGTTTTTGCATAAAAACTCATTCCTGGTGGAACTTCATAGTAAAGTACAAAGTTCGTTTTGGATGGACAAAGTTAGTTGAAATAGACAGTTTTTGCATGAAAACTCATTCCTGGTAGAACTTCATAGCAAAGTACAAAGTTCGTTTTGGATGGATCAATTTAGTTGAAATAGACAGTTTTTGCATAAAAACTCATTCCTGGTGGAACTTCATAGCAAAGTACAAAGTTCGTTTTGGATGGACAAAGTTAGTTGAAATAGACAGTTTTTGCATGAAAACTCATTCCTGGTGGAACTTCATAGCAAAGTACAAAGTTCGTTTTGGATGGACAAAGTTAGTTGAAATAGACAGTTTTTGCATGAAAACTCATTCCTGGTGGAACTTCATAGCAAAGTACAAAGTTCGTTTTGGATGGACAAAGTTAGTTGAAATAGACAGTTTTTGCATGAAAACTCATTCCTGGTGGAACTTCATAGCAAAGTACAAAGTTCGTTTTGGATGGACAAAGTTAGTTGAAATAGACAGTTTTTGCATGAAAACTCATTCCTGGTGGAACTTCATAGCAAAGTACAAAGTTCGTTTTGGATGGACAAAGTTAGTTGAAATAGACAGTTTTTGCATGAAAACTCATTCCTGGTGGAACTTCATAGCAAAGTACAAAGTTCGTTTTGGATGGACAAAGTTAGTTGAAATAGACAGTTTTTGCATGAAAACTCATTCCTGGTGGAACTTCATAGCAAAGTACAAAGTTCGTTTTGGATGGATCAATTTAGTTGAAATAGACAGTTTTTGCATGAAAACTCATTCCTGGTGGAACTTCATAGCAAAGTACAAAGTTCGTTTTGGATGGACAAAGTTAGTTGAAATAGACAGTTTTTGCATGAAAATTCATTCCTGGTGGAACTTCATAGCAAAGTACAAAGTTTGTTTTGGATGGACGAATTAAGTTGAAATAGACAGTTTTTGTATGAAAACTCATTCCTGGTGGAACTTCATAGCAAAGTACAAAGTTCGTTTTGGATGGACAAAGTTAGTTGAAATAGACAGTTTTTGCATGAAAATTCATTCCTGGTGGAACTTCATAGCAAAGTACAAAGTTTGTTTTGGATGGACGAATTAAGTTGAAATAGACAGTTTTTGCATGAAAACTCATTCCTGGTGGAACTTCATAGCAAAGTACAAAGTTCGTTTTGGATGGACAAAGTTAGTTGAAATAGACAGTTTTTGCATGAAAATTCATTCCTGGTGGAACTTCATAGCAAAGTACAAAGTTTGTTTTGGATGGACGAATTAAGTTGAAATAGACAGTTTTTGCATGAAAACTCATTCCTGGTGGAACTTCATAGCAAAGTACAAAGTTCGTTTTGGATGGATCAATTTAGTTGAAATAGACAGTTTTTGCATGAAAACTCATTCTTGGTGGAACTTCATAGCAAAGTACAAAGTTCGTTTTGGATGGACAAAGTTAGTTGAAATAGACAGTTTTTGCATGAAAACTCATTCCTGGTGGAACTTCATAGCAAAGTACAAAGTTCGTTTTGGATGGACAAAGTTAGTTGAAATAGACAGTTTTTGCATGAAAACTCATTCCTGGTGGAACTTCATAGCAAAGTACAAAGTTCGTTTTGGATGGATCAATTTAGTTGAAATAGACAGTTTTTGCATGAAAACTCATTCCTGGTGGAACTTCATAGCAAAGTACAAAGTTCGTTTTGGATGGACAAAGTTAGTTGAAATAGACAGTTTTTGCATGAAAATTCATTCCTGGTGGAACTTCATAGCAAAGTACAAAGTTTGTTTTGGATGGACGAATTAAGTTGAAATAGACAGTTTTTGCATGAAAACTCATTCCTGGTGGAACTTCATAGCAAAGTACAAAGTTCGTTTTGGATGGACAAAGTTAGTTGAAATAGACAGTTTTTGCATGAAAACTCATTCCTGGTGGAACTTCATAGCAAAGTACAAAGTTCGTTTTGGATGGATCAATTTAGTTGAAATAGACAGTTTTTGCATGAAAACTCATTCCTGGTGGAACTTCATAGCAAAGTACAAAGTTCGTTTTGGATGGACAAAGTTAGTTGAAATAGACAGTTTTTGCATGAAAACTCATTCCTGGTGGAACTTCATAGCAAAGTACAAAGTTCGTTTTGGATGGATCAATTTAGTTGAAATAGACAGTTTTTGCATGAAAACTCATTCCTGGTGGAACTTCATAGCAAAGTACAAAGTTTGTTTTGGATGGACGAATTAAGTTGAAATAGACAGTTTTTGCATGAAAACTCATTCCTGGTGGAACTTCATAGCAAAGTACAAAGTTCGTTTTGGATGGACAAAGTTAGTTGAAATAGACAGTTTTTGCATGAAAATTCATTCCTGGTGGAACTTCATAGCAAAGTACAAAGTTTGTTTTGGATGGACGAATTAAGTTGAAATAGACAGTTTTTGTATGAAAACTCATTCCTGGTGGAACTTCATAGCAAAGTACAAAGTTCGTTTTGGATGGACAAAGTTAGTTGAAATAGACAGTTTTTGCATGAAAATTCATTCCTGGTGGAACTTCATAGCAAAGTACAAAGTTTGTTTTGGATGGACGAATTAAGTTGAAATAGACAGTTTTTGCATGAAAACTCATTCCTGGTGGAACTTCATAGCAAAGTACAAAGTTCGTTTTGGATGGACAAAGTTAGTTGAAATAGACAGTTTTTGCATGAAAATTCATTCCTGGTGGAACTTCATAGCAAAGTACAAAGTTTGTTTTGGATGGACGAATTAAGTTGAAATAGACAGTTTTTGCATGAAAACTCATTCCTGGTGGAACTTCATAGCAAAGTACAAAGTTCGTTTTGGATGGATCAATTTAGTTGAAATAGACAGTTTTTGCATGAAAACTCATTCCTGGTGGAACTTCATAGCAAAGTACAAAGTTCGTTTTGGATGGACAAAGTTAGTTGAAATAGACAGTTTTTGCATGAAAACTCATTCCTGGTGGAACTTCATAGCAAAGTACAAAGTTCGTTTTGGATGGACAAAGTTAGTTGAAATAGACAGTTTTTGCATGAAAATTCATTCCTGGTGGAACTTCATAGCAAAGTACAAAGTTTGTTTTGGATGGACGAATTAAGTTGAAATAGACAGTTTTTGCATGAAAACTCATTCCTGGTGGAACTTCATAGCAAAGTACAAAGTTCGTTTTGGATGGACAAAGTTAGTTGAAATAGACAGTTTTTGCATGAAAATTCATTCCTGGTGGAACTTCATAGCAAAGTACAAAGTTTGTTTTGGATGGACGAATTAAGTTGAAATAGACAGTTTTTGCATGAAAACTCATTCCTGGTGGAACTTCATAGCAAAGTACAAAGTTCGTTTTGGATGGACAAAGTTAGTTGAAATAGACAGTTTTTGCATGAAAATTCATTCCTGGTGGAACTTCATAGCAAAGTACAAAGTTTGTTTTGGATGGACGAATTAAGTTGAAATAGACAGTTTTTGTATGAAAACTCATTCCTGGTGGAACTTCATAGCAAAGTACAAAGTTCGTTTTGGATGGACAAAGTTAGTTGAAATAGACAGTTTTTGCATGAAAATTCATTCCTGGTGGAACTTCATAGCAAAGTACAAAGTTTGTTTTGGATGGACGAATTAAGTTGAAATAGACAGTTTTTGCATGAAAACTCATTCCTGGTGGAACTTCATAGCAAAGTACAAAGTTCGTTTTGGATGGACAAAGTTAGTTGAAATAGACAGTTTTTGCATGAAAATTCATTCCTGGTGGAACTTCATAGCAAAGTACAAAGTTTGTTTTGGATGGACGAATTAAGTTGAAATAGACAGTTTTTGTATGAAAACTCATTCCTGGTGGAACTTCATAGCAAAGTACAAAGTTCGTTTTGGATGGACAAAGTTAGTTGAAATAGACAGTTTTTGCATGAAAATTCATTCCTGGTGGAACTTCATAGCAAAGTACAAAGTTTGTTTTGGATGGACGAATTAAGTTGAAATAGACAGTTTTTGCATGAAAACTCATTCCTGGTGGAACTTCATAGCAAAGTACAAAGTTCGTTTTGGATGGACAAAGTTAGTTGAAATAGACAGTTTTTGCATGAAAATTCATTCCTGGTGGAACTTCATAGCAAAGTACAAAGTTTGTTTTGGATGGACGAATTAAGTTGAAATAGACAGTTTTTGCATGAAAACTCATTCCTGGTGGAACTTCATAGCAAAGTACAAAGTTCGTTTTGGATGGATCAATTTAGTTGAAATAGACAGTTTTTGCATGAAAACTCATTCCTGGTGGAACTTCATAGCAAAGTACAAAGTTCGTTTTGGATGGACAAAGTTAGTTGAAATAGACAGTTTTTGCATGAAAACTCATTCCTGGTGGAACTTCATAGCAAAGTACAAAGTTCGTTTTGGATGGATCAATTTAGTTGAAATAGACAGTTTTTGCATAAAAACTCATTCCTGGTGGAACTTCATAGCAAAGTACAAAGTTCGTTTTGGATGGACAAAGTTAGTTGAAATAGACAGTTTTTGCATGAAAACTCATTCCTGGTGGAACTTCATAGCAAAGTACAAAGTTCGTTTTGGATGGATCAATTTAGTTGAAATAGACAGTTTTTGCATGAAAACTCATTCCTGGTGGAACTTCATAGCAAAGTACAAAGTTCGTTTTGGATGGACAAAGTTAGTTGAAATAGACAGTTTTTGCATGAAAATTCATTCCTGGTGGAACTTCATAGCAAAGTACAAAGTTCGTTTTGGATGGACAAAGTTAGTTGAAATAGACAGTTTTTGCATGAAAATTCATTCCTGGTGGAACTTCATAGCAAAGTACAAAGTTTGTTTTGGATGGACGAATTAAGTTGAAATAGACAGTTTTTGTATGAAAACTCATTCCTGGTGGAACTTCATAGCAAAGTACAAAGTTCGTTTTGGATGGACAAAGTTAGTTGAAATAGACAGTTTTTGCATGAAAACTCATTCCTGGTGGAACTTCATAGCAAAGTACAAAGTTCGTTTTGGATGGATCAATTTAGTTGAAATAGACAGTTTTTGCATAAAAACTCATTCCTGGTGGAACTTCATAGCAAAGTACAAAGTTCGTTTTGGATGGACAAAGTTAGTTGAAATAGACAGTTTTTGCATGAAAACTCATTCCTGGTGGAACTTCATAGCAAAGTACAAAGTTCGTTTTGGATGGACAAAGTTAGTTGAAATAGACAGTTTTTGTATGAAAACTCATTCCTGGTGGAACTTCATAGCAAAGTACAAAGTTCGTTTTGGATGGACAAAGTTAGTTGAAATAGACAGTTTTTGTATGAAAACTCATTCCTGGTGGAACTTCATAGCAAAGTACAAAGTTCGTTTTGGATGGACAAAGTTAGTTGAAATAGATAATTTTTGCATGAAAACTCATTCCTGGTGGAACTTCATAGCAAAGTACAAAGTTTGTTTTGGATGGACGAATTAAGTTGAAATAGACAGTTTTTGTATGAAAACTCATTCCTGGTGGAACTTCATAGCAAAGTACAAAGTTCGTTTTGGATGGACAAAGTTAGTTGAAATAGACAGTTTTTGCATGAAAACTCATTCCTGGTGGAACTTCATAGCAAAGTACAAAGTTCGTTTTGGATGGACAAAGTTAGTTGAAATAGACAGTTTTTGCATGAAAACTCATTCCTGGTGGAACTTCATAGCAAAGTACAAAGTTCGTTTTGGATGGACGAATTAAGTTGAAATAGACAGTTTTTGCATGAAAACTCATTCCTGGTGGAACTTCATAGCAAAGTACAAAGTTCGTTTTGGATGGACGAATTAAGTTGAAATAGACAGTTTTTGCATAAAAACTCATTCCTGGTGGAACTTCATAGTAAAGTACAAAGTTCGTTTTGGATGGACAAAGTTAGTTGAAATAGACAGTTTTTGCATGAAAACTCATTCCTGGTAGAACTTCATAGCAAAGTACAAAGTTCGTTTTGGATGGATCAATTTAGTTGAAATAGACAGTTTTTGCATAAAAACTCATTCCTGGTGGAACTTCATAGCAAAGTACAAAGTTCGTTTTGGATGGACAAAGTTAGTTGAAATAGACAGTTTTTGCATGAAAACTCATTCCTGGTGGAACTTCATAGCAAAGTACAAAGTTCGTTTTGGATGGACAAAGTTAGTTGAAATAGACAGTTTTTGCATGAAAACTCATTCCTGGTGGAACTTCATAGCAAAGTACAAAGTTCGTTTTGGATGGACAAAGTTAGTTGAAATAGACAGTTTTTGCATGAAAACTCATTCCTGGTGGAACTTCATAGCAAAGTACAAAGTTCGTTTTGGATGGACAAAGTTAGTTGAAATAGACAGTTTTTGCATGAAAACTCATTCCTGGTGGAACTTCATAGCAAAGTACAAAGTTCGTTTTGGATGGACAAAGTTAGTTGAAATAGACAGTTTTTGCATGAAAACTCATTCCTGGTGGAACTTCATAGCAAAGTACAAAGTTCGTTTTGGATGGACAAAGTTAGTTGAAATAGACAGTTTTTGCATGAAAACTCATTCCTGGTGGAACTTCATAGCAAAGTACAAAGTTCGTTTTGGATGGATCAATTTAGTTGAAATAGACAGTTTTTGCATGAAAACTCATTCCTGGTGGAACTTCATAGCAAAGTACAAAGTTCGTTTTGGATGGACAAAGTTAGTTGAAATAGACAGTTTTTGCATGAAAATTCATTCCTGGTGGAACTTCATAGCAAAGTACAAAGTTTGTTTTGGATGGACGAATTAAGTTGAAATAGACAGTTTTTGTATGAAAACTCATTCCTGGTGGAACTTCATAGCAAAGTACAAAGTTCGTTTTGGATGGACAAAGTTAGTTGAAATAGACAGTTTTTGCATGAAAATTCATTCCTGGTGGAACTTCATAGCAAAGTACAAAGTTTGTTTTGGATGGACGAATTAAGTTGAAATAGACAGTTTTTGCATGAAAACTCATTCCTGGTGGAACTTCATAGCAAAGTACAAAGTTCGTTTTGGATGGACAAAGTTAGTTGAAATAGACAGTTTTTGCATGAAAATTCATTCCTGGTGGAACTTCATAGCAAAGTACAAAGTTTGTTTTGGATGGACGAATTAAGTTGAAATAGACAGTTTTTGCATGAAAACTCATTCCTGGTGGAACTTCATAGCAAAGTACAAAGTTCGTTTTGGATGGATCAATTTAGTTGAAATAGACAGTTTTTGCATGAAAACTCATTCTTGGTGGAACTTCATAGCAAAGTACAAAGTTCGTTTTGGATGGACAAAGTTAGTTGAAATAGACAGTTTTTGCATGAAAACTCATTCCTGGTGGAACTTCATAGCAAAGTACAAAGTTCGTTTTGGATGGACAAAGTTAGTTGAAATAGACAGTTTTTGCATGAAAACTCATTCCTGGTGGAACTTCATAGCAAAGTACAAAGTTCGTTTTGGATGGATCAATTTAGTTGAAATAGACAGTTTTTGCATGAAAACTCATTCCTGGTGGAACTTCATAGCAAAGTACAAAGTTCGTTTTGGATGGACAAAGTTAGTTGAAATAGACAGTTTTTGCATGAAAATTCATTCCTGGTGGAACTTCATAGCAAAGTACAAAGTTTGTTTTGGATGGACGAATTAAGTTGAAATAGACAGTTTTTGCATGAAAACTCATTCCTGGTGGAACTTCATAGCAAAGTACAAAGTTCGTTTTGGATGGACAAAGTTAGTTGAAATAGACAGTTTTTGCATGAAAACTCATTCCTGGTGGAACTTCATAGCAAAGTACAAAGTTCGTTTTGGATGGATCAATTTAGTTGAAATAGACAGTTTTTGCATGAAAACTCATTCCTGGTGGAACTTCATAGCAAAGTACAAAGTTCGTTTTGGATGGACAAAGTTAGTTGAAATAGACAGTTTTTGCATGAAAACTCATTCCTGGTGGAACTTCATAGCAAAGTACAAAGTTCGTTTTGGATGGATCAATTTAGTTGAAATAGACAGTTTTTGCATGAAAACTCATTCCTGGTGGAACTTCATAGCAAAGTACAAAGTTTGTTTTGGATGGACGAATTAAGTTGAAATAGACAGTTTTTGCATGAAAACTCATTCCTGGTGGAACTTCATAGCAAAGTACAAAGTTCGTTTTGGATGGACAAAGTTAGTTGAAATAGACAGTTTTTGCATGAAAATTCATTCCTGGTGGAACTTCATAGCAAAGTACAAAGTTTGTTTTGGATGGACGAATTAAGTTGAAATAGACAGTTTTTGTATGAAAACTCATTCCTGGTGGAACTTCATAGCAAAGTACAAAGTTCGTTTTGGATGGACAAAGTTAGTTGAAATAGACAGTTTTTGCATGAAAATTCATTCCTGGTGGAACTTCATAGCAAAGTACAAAGTTTGTTTTGGATGGACGAATTAAGTTGAAATAGACAGTTTTTGCATGAAAACTCATTCCTGGTGGAACTTCATAGCAAAGTACAAAGTTCGTTTTGGATGGACAAAGTTAGTTGAAATAGACAGTTTTTGCATGAAAATTCATTCCTGGTGGAACTTCATAGCAAAGTACAAAGTTTGTTTTGGATGGACGAATTAAGTTGAAATAGACAGTTTTTGCATGAAAACTCATTCCTGGTGGAACTTCATAGCAAAGTACAAAGTTCGTTTTGGATGGATCAATTTAGTTGAAATAGACAGTTTTTGCATGAAAACTCATTCCTGGTGGAACTTCATAGCAAAGTACAAAGTTCGTTTTGGATGGACAAAGTTAGTTGAAATAGACAGTTTTTGCATGAAAACTCATTCCTGGTGGAACTTCATAGCAAAGTACAAAGTTCGTTTTGGATGGATCAATTTAGTTGAAATAGACAGTTTTTGCATAAAAACTCATTCCTGGTGGAACTTCATAGCAAAGTACAAAGTTCGTTTTGGATGGACAAAGTTAGTTGAAATAGACAGTTTTTGCATGAAAACTCATTCCTGGTGGAACTTCATAGCAAAGTACAAAGTTCGTTTTGGATGGATCAATTTAGTTGAAATAGACAGTTTTTGCATGAAAACTCATTCCTGGTGGAACTTCATAGCAAAGTACAAAGTTCGTTTTGGATGGACAAAGTTAGTTGAAATAGACAGTTTTTGCATGAAAATTCATTCCTGGTGGAACTTCATAGCAAAGTACAAAGTTCGTTTTGGATGGACAAAGTTAGTTGAAATAGACAGTTTTTGCATGAAAATTCATTCCTGGTGGAACTTCATAGCAAAGTACAAAGTTTGTTTTGGATGGACGAATTAAGTTGAAATAGACAGTTTTTGTATGAAAACTCATTCCTGGTGGAACTTCATAGCAAAGTACAAAGTTCGTTTTGGATGGACGAATTAAGTTGAAATAGACAGTTTTTGTATGAAAACTCATTCCTGGTGGAACTTCATAGCAAAGTACAAAGTTCGTTTTGGATGGACAAAGTTAGTTGAAATAGACAGTTTTTGCATGAAAATTCATTCCTGGTGGAACTTCATAGCAAAGTACAAAGTTTGTTTTGGATGGACGAATTAAGTTGAAATAGACAGTTTTTGCATGAAAACTCATTCCTGGTGGAACTTCATAGCAAAGTACAAAGTTCGTTTTGGATGGACAAAGTTAGTTGAAATAGACAGTTTTTGCATGAAAATTCATTCCTGGTGGAACTTCATAGCAAAGTACAAAGTTTGTTTTGGATGGACGAATTAAGTTGAAATAGACAGTTTTTGCATGAAAACTCATTCCTGGTGGAACTTCATAGCAAAGTACAAAGTTCGTTTTGGATGGATCAATTTAGTTGAAATAGACAGTTTTTGCATGAAAACTCATTCCTGGTGGAACTTCATAGCAAAGTACAAAGTTCGTTTTGGATGGACAAAGTTAGTTGAAATAGACAGTTTTTGCATGAAAACTCATTCCTGGTGGAACTTCATAGCAAAGTACAAAGTTCGTTTTGGATGGATCAATTTAGTTGAAATAGACAGTTTTTGCATGAAAACTCATTCCTGGTGGAACTTCATAGCAAAGTACAAAGTTCGTTTTGGATGGACAAAGTTAGTTGAAATAGACAGTTTTTGCATGAAAACTCATTCCTGGTGGAACTTCATAGCAAAGTACAAAGTTCGTTTTGGATGGATCAATTTAGTTGAAATAGACAGTTTTTGCATGAAAACTCATTCCTGGTGGAACTTCATAGCAAAGTACAAAGTTCGTTTTGGATGGACAAAGTTAGTTGAAATAGACAGTTTTTGCATGAAAATTCATTCCTGGTGGAACTTCATAGCAAAGTACAAAGTTTGTTTTGGATGGACGAATTAAGTTGAAATAGACAGTTTTTGTATGAAAACTCATTCCTGGTGGAACTTCATAGCAAAGTACAAAGTTCGTTTTGGATGGACAAAGTTAGTTGAAATAGACAGTTTTTGCATGAAAATTCATTCCTGGTGGAACTTCATAGCAAAGTACAAAGTTTGTTTTGGATGGACGAATTAAGTTGAAATAGACAGTTTTTGCATGAAAACTCATTCCTGGTGGAACTTCATAGCAAAGTACAAAGTTCGTTTTGGATGGACAAAGTTAGTTGAAATAGACAGTTTTTGCATGAAAATTCATTCCTGGTGGAACTTCATAGCAAAGTACAAAGTTTGTTTTGGATGGACGAATTAAGTTGAAATAGACAGTTTTTGCATGAAAACTCATTCCTGGTGGAACTTCATAGCAAAGTACAAAGTTCGTTTTGGATGGATCAATTTAGTTGAAATAGACAGTTTTTGCATGAAAACTTAATGCGATACTCTATGATTTCTTGCGCATTAAATAAAAGAACACGTGATTTTGCCTGTCGTTGATGTCGCTGTGCGTCCACTCTGGTTTTATTTCCACCTATCACTGAACTGTCAAATTTTAGCTTGACTGACAGTTATGTTACGTTTGCGTTTATATACTATGTTTGGTTGCTGGAGTTTAACCGCTACATCTACTCCCCCCTGGGGGATCGGAGATTGAATGTTACCTTTTTCGAAGGATTTGATGTTATCAACTCCATTTTGTAAGCTGGCTTTAGTCGATCAATGCTTACCGACGTATTCTTTCCTTTCATATCCAATATGAAATATTTTCTAAGCCTTTTGAGGACTGTATAAGGTCCTTCATAAGGAGGTTGTAGTCCTGTTTTTACCCTATCAATTCTAACATAAACTTGCTTGCATGAGCTTAAATCATTATGCACGTAACTGTTTGCAGTGGATTGTCTTGGTACAGAAGGGGATATGGATTTAAAAGCGTTTCTAAGACGGCTCACAAAATCGCTTATGTCTGTTGGTTCTTTTCCTGGTGGAGCGAAAAAATCAGCTGGCAACCTAAGACTTTGACCGTAGACTAACTCTGCTGGAGAAAATCCTGAGTCTTCTTTAACGCATGATCGTATGCCTAGCATCACTAACGGTAGTTTTTCGGTCCATTTATCAGACATATCGTTTGCCATAAGCGCACTTTTTAAATGGCGGTGAAACCTCTCCACCATGCCATTCGCTTGAGGATGGTATGCTGTTGTTTTACAATGATTGCTGCCTAATAGCTTTGCTAGTTCTGTAAATAGTTTAGATTGAAACTGTGTTCCTCTATCTGTAGTAATGATAAGAGGGCATCCGAATCTAGCTATATATTGTGTTACAAATGTTTTTGCGACTGTTTCGGCAGTTATATCTGTTAGAGGAATTGCTTCTGGCCATCTGGTATACCGATCTATTATTGTTAACAGGTAAGTGAAGTTATCTGATGGAGGAAGAGGTCCTACTATGTCTAAGTGTACATGATCAAATCTTCCTTTCGGTATATCGATTTCTTGGAACGGAGAACGGGTGTGTCTGGTTACTTTCGCGATTTGGCACCTTTCACAGGCTTTACACCATGAGTTAATGTTTTTGTTCATTGCGGGCCAAAAATATTTAGAAGAAATTAACTTCCTCGAAGCTCTATTTCCAGGATGGGAAAAACCATGTAATTTACAGAAAAGATTGAACCTTAATTCTTCTGGTATGTATAGGCGATTAGTACCAGTTGAACATTCAAAATATAATTCTCGATTATTAATGAAAACTTTTTCTAATCTATACTTTGAGTTAGATGGTTGGTTTTGAATTAGGTATTTTAGTTCCTTATCCGTTCCTTGGGATGTGGCCAGAGTGTCATAATCGAATGCTTCCACACTGTTGGTGTCTCCAATTCTTGACATCGTGTCCGCGACGATGTTGCTTTGTCCCTTCAGGTACCTAATGTCAGTAGTGAATTGAGCTATATAATCCATGTGTCTGGATTGGCGTGGAGACTTTTCAGATTTTGTGGTAAAAGCAGTTGTAAGGGGCTTATGGTCTGTTAGGACAGAGAATTCTCTCCCTTCGACGAAGTACCGGAAGTGTTTTATAGATAAGAAAATTGCTAAGAGCTCCTTGTCGAATGTGGAATATTTACGTTCGGCTTCTGAAAGTTGCTTTGAAAAGAATGCCAATGGTTCCCATGCATTATTGTGCCATTGTTGCAATACTGCTCCTACTGCAACGTTCGAAGCGTCAGTAGTAATATTGTACAGAGTGTTGCTTCTCGGATGATGCAGCAACACGGTTTCAGCTATCTCTGACTTAAGCTTTTCAAAAGCAGCGTCACATTCGGGTGACCAAAACCACTGTTCTGTTTGATTTTTTGAACAGTTGGCCATTAGCTGATATAATGGTTTTGTAATTTCGGCAATGCGTGGGATGAAACGGTGGTAGAAGTTTACCATTCCTACGAATCGCTGAAGTTGTTTTAGGCTTGTGGGCTGTGGAAAATTGCTGATAACTTCAACTCTTTCCGGGGCTGGAGCTATGCCATCTTTAGAAATGATGTGTCCCAAGAATTCTATCTCAGGCACTCCTAAAACACATTTCGATGGTTTTAGTTTGATGTCAAATTCATCTAAGCGCCTTAACACTTGGGAGAGATGTTCTCTATGCTGTTCGGGAGAACTGCTTCCTATGAGGATATCGTCTATGTAGACGTAGACAAATGTTAAATCTTGGAAAATTGAATCCATAAATCTTTGGAAAGTGGCACCAGCATTTCTAAGCCCAAAAGGCATTCTTAAAAACTCGTATAACCCAAACGGTGTTGTTATTGCCGTTTTGTGCACGTCTCCTGGAGCTACTGGTATAATGTGATAAGCTCGGACAATATCCAACTTAGAAAAAATGTTACAGTTTTCTAAGTGCATCGAAAAATTTTGAACGTGGGGAATAGGATATCGGTCAGGAATTGTTGCAGCGTTCAATCTGCGATAATCGCCACAAGGGCGCCAATCGGTATCATTCTTTGCAACCATGTGTAACGGTGAGGACACAGGTGATGAAGATTGTTGACAAATCCCTAGTTCCATCATATGTTGAAATTCGGAAAGGGCTGCATTATGTCGAACTGGATCTAATCTTCTAGGCTTGGAAACTGGTAGCTGACCTTTGGTATGAATATGGTGAACTATGTTGTGCCTTACAGGTTTGTTGTAATTAGGAGACTCTGTCAAAGATGGAAAATTATCCAAAAGGTTTGAGAAACTACTATTAATGACAAATAGTTTGGGACTGGGTGTTTCGACTGTGGCAATGCGTGCCGTAACTTCCAAGTTTGTTAATGAGTCGATTAACTTTTTGTTTTTTATATCCACTAGCAATCCGTATTTTTTCAAAAAATCGGCGCCTATGATTGGGTGGTTAACAGCTGCAAGAATGAAAGTATGAGGATATACGCGACGAAGACCTAATGAGACCTGAAGCAGCTTAACACCGTAAACAGCAATGGATGATCCGTTGGCGGCGATAAGGCTATCACTGGATTTCGTCATTTTTCCGAAAATGTTGTTAGGGATGACAGATACTTCTGCACCACTGTCAATCAGAAAAGTTAACTTGGACATGTTGTCGAAAACAAAAAGACGGCAAGTTTCTAGGGAGCCACACTCAGACCCTGCCATATCTGGTAACCCTACTCGTTTTTTGGCACTTTTGGTTTAAAATTGCATGGTGGAACACACTTTGTAGCTGCGTTACCGAACCGTGTATGGTACCAACATTTGAGGTTAGGAGTCTTTGATCGATTTCGACCACGAGAAACATTACGATCTCGACAACTCGATCGACCACGAGAACGTCCGCGATCGCGCGATAGAGCTAATTTCTGAATCTGATTCTTGAGCTCCATTATTTCATCACGGAGAGATGCTACTTCATGGCTCGAAGAATTTCCCGAAAACCCAGCACACTCGTTCACCGTGGTTCCTTTTGAAGCTTCCCAAATCCTATCTGCTATTTCTACTATTTCACGCATTGGACGCTCGCCTAACGATATTACCGCAATTTCGATTGCCTTCGGCAATCGACCTAACCACAAACGCTTTACCAACCTTTCCGATACATCGGTCGACGATCCTGCTAGTTGCGTCATTCGGCGATGGAACTCTGATGGGCTAGAGTCCCCTATTTCTGCGTTGTACAGCAGCTTCCCTATGCGTTGTTCTTCGCTGGCCGAGAGTCTGGTCATCAGTGCATGTTTTAAACTGGTGTACCGATTTTCCTCCGGTGGCGAGCGGATGACATCTATAACTTTATCCAACGCGTCGGGAGTTAAGGACGCAAGAAGATGGGCGTACTTGGTGTTTTCCGACCGAATGTGCGTAAGGTCGAACTGCGCCTCCGCCTGGATGAACCAACTGTCGGGTGCGTTCATCCAGAATCCAGGGAGTTTGAGCGAACATACTTCCGGATACGACTGCATCGTCGGAGCATTCTGTGGTGGCGGAATATACGGCGGTGTTAGCAATTGAATGTGCTGCGGAGGTGCTGCACCCGCTGCTGGTGGTGGCAGGTTCTCGTCGCTGGGCATCACTGGCATCACTAGGCTGGTAATAGGATCCAATAGGATCACAGCAGGATCAAAATCGGGATCGGTAAGAGGATGACGCCGTTGCCACGTGGGTTAGCTTTTGCTAACAAAATGGCGGACTCAGAATAATGTGTGAATCACGATGCGACAGCGATGAATAGCGAATAGCTTCTCGGAAAAAGGTCCGATGAATTAGAACTTCCCTTCCGCAGGCAGGCGATCACGTCGGGGTCACCAATAATGCGATACTCTATGATTTCTTGCGCATTAAAATAAAAAAAAAACACGTGATTTTGCCTGTCGTTGATGTCGCTGTGCGTCCACTCTGGTTTTATTTCCACCTGTCACTGAACTGTCAAATTTTAGCTTGACTGACAGTTATGTTACGTTTGCGTTTATATACTATGTTTGGTTGCTGGAGTTTAACCGCTACAAACTCATTCCTGGTGGAACTTCATAGCAAAGTACAAAGTTCGTTTTGGATGGACAAAGTTAGTTGAAATAGACAGTTTTTGCATGAAAACTCATTCCTGGTGGAACTTCATAGCAAAGTACAAAGTTCGTTTTGGATGGATCAATTTAGTTGAAATAGACAGTTTTTGCATGAAAACTCATTCCTGGTGGAACTTCATAGCAAAGTACAAAGTTCGTTTTGGATGGACAAAGTTAGTTGAAAAAGACAGTTTTTGCATGAAAACTCATTCCTGGTGGAACTTCATAGCAAAGTACAAAGTTCGTTTTGGATGGATCAATTTAGTTGAAATAGACAGTTTTTGCATGAAAACTCATTCCTGGTGGAACTTCATAGCAAAGTACAAAGTTCGTTTTGGATGGACAAAGTTAGTTGAAATAGACAGTTTTTGCATGAAAATTCATTCCTGGTGGAACTTCATAGCAAAGTACAAAGTTTGTTTTGGATGGACGAATTAAGTTGAAATAGACAGTTTTTGCATGAAAACTCATTCCTGGTGGAACTTCATAGCAAAGTACAAAGTTCGTTTTGGATGGACAAAGTTAGTTGAAATAGACAGTTTTTGCATGAAAACTCATTCCTGGTGGAACTTCATAGCAAAGTACAAAGTTCGTTTTGGATGGATCAATTTAGTTGAAATAGACAGTTTTTGCATGAAAACTCATTCCTGGTGGAACTTCATAGCAAAGTACAAAGTTCGTTTTGGATGGACAAAGTTAGTTGAAATAGACAGTTTTTGCATGAAAATTCATTCCTGGTGGAACTTCATAGCAAAGTACAAAGTTTGTTTTGGATGGACGAATTAAGTTGAAATAGACAGTTTTTGTATGAAAACTCATTCCTGGTGGAACTTCATAGCAAAGTACAAAGTTCGTTTTGGATGGACAAAGTTAGTTGAAATAGACAGTTTTTGCATGAAAATTCATTCCTGGTGGAACTTCATAGCAAAGTACAAAGTTTGTTTTGGATGGACGAATTAAGTTGAAATAGACAGTTTTTGCATGAAAACTCATTCCTGGTGGAACTTCATAGCAAAGTACAAAGTTCGTTTTGGATGGACAAAGTTAGTTGAAATAGACAGTTTTTGCATGAAAATTCATTCCTGGTGGAACTTCATAGCAAAGTACAAAGTTTGTTTTGGATGGACGAATTAAGTTGAAATAGACAGTTTTTGCATGAAAACTCATTCCTGGTGGAACTTCATAGCAAAGTACAAAGTTCGTTTTGGATGGATCAATTTAGTTGAAATAGACAGTTTTTGCATGAAAACTCATTCCTGGTGGAACTTCATAGCAAAGTACAAAGTTCGTTTTGGATGGACAAAGTTAGTTGAAATAGACAGTTTTTGCATGAAAACTCATTCCTGGTGGAACTTCATAGCAAAGTACAAAGTTCGTTTTGGATGGATCAATTTAGTTGAAATAGACAGTTTTTGCATGAAAACTCATTCCTGGTGGAACTTCATAGCAAAGTACAAAGTTCGTTTTGGATGGACAAAGTTAGTTGAAATAGACAGTTTTTGCATGAAAACTCATTCCTGGTGGAACTTCATAGCAAAGTACAAAGTTCGTTTTGGATGGATCAATTTAGTTGAAATAGACAGTTTTTGCATGAAAACTCATTCCTGGTGGAACTTCATAGCAAAGTACAAAGTTCGTTTTGGATGGACAAAGTTAGTTGAAATAGACAGTTTTTGCATGAAAATTCATTCCTGGTGGAACTTCATAGCAAAGTACAAAGTTTGTTTTGGATGGACGAATTAAGTTGAAATAGACAGTTTTTGCATAAAAACTCATTCCTGGTGGAACTTCATAGCAAAGTACAAAGTTCGTTTTGGATGGACAAAGTTAGTTGAAATAGACAGTTTTTGCATGAAAACTCATTCCTGGTGGAACTTCATAGCAAAGTACAAAGTTCGTTTTGGATGGATCAATTTAGTTGAAATAGACAGTTTTTGCATGAAAACTCATTCCTGGTGGAACTTCATAGCAAAGTACAAAGTTCGTTTTGGATGAACAAAGTTAGTTGAAATAGACAGTTTTTGCATGAAAATTCATTCCTGGTGGAACTTCATAGCAAAGTACAAAGTTTGTTTTGGATGGACGAATTAAGTTGAAATAGACAGTTTTTGTATGAAAACTCATTCCTGGTGGAACTTCATAGCAAAGTACAAAGTTCGTTTTGGATGGACAAAGTTAGTTGAAATAGACAGTTTTTGCATGAAAATTCATTCCTGGTGGAACTTCATAGCAAAGTACAAAGTTTGTTTTGGATGGACGAATTAAGTTGAAATAGACAGTTTTTGCATGAAAACTCATTCCTGGTGGAACTTCATAGCAAAGTACAAAGTTCGTTTTGGATGGACAAAGTTAGTTGAAATAGACAGTTTTTGCATGAAAATTCATTCCTGGTGGAACTTCATAGCAAAGTACAAAGTTTGTTTTGGATGGACGAATTAAGTTGAAATAGACAGTTTTTGCATGAAAACTCATTCCTGGTGGAACTTCATAGCAAAGTACAAAGTTCGTTTTGGATGGATCAATTTAGTTGAAATAGACAGTTTTTGCATGAAAACTCATTCCTGGTGGAACTTCATAGCAAAGTACAAAGTTCGTTTTGGATGGACAAAGTTAGTTGAAATAGACAGTTTTTGCATGAAAACTCATTCCTGGTGGAACTTCATAGCAAAGTACAAAGTTCGTTTTGGATGGATCAATTTAGTTGAAATAGACAGTTTTTGCATGAAAACTCATTCCTGGTGGAACTTCATAGCAAAGTACAAAGTTCGTTTTGGATGGACAAAGTTAGTTGAAATAGACAGTTTTTGCATGAAAACTCATTCCTGGTGGAACTTCATAGCAAAGTACAAAGTTCGTTTTGGATGGATCAATTTAGTTGAAATAGACAGTTTTTGCATGAAAACTCATTCCTGGTGGAACTTCATAGCAAAGTACAAAGTTCGTTTTGGATGGACAAAGTTAGTTGAAATAGACAGTTTTTGCATGAAAATTCATTCCTGGTGGAACTTCATAGCAAAGTACAAAGTTTGTTTTGGATGGACGAATTAAGTTGAAATAGACAGTTTTTGTATGAAAACTCATTCCTGGTGGAACTTCATAGCAAAGTACAAAGTTCGTTTTGGATGGACAAAGTTAGTTGAAATAGACAGTTTTTGCATGAAAATTCATTCCTGGTGGAACTTCATAGCAAAGTACAAAGTTTGTTTTGGATGGACGAATTAAGTTGAAATAGACAGTTTTTGCATGAAAACTCATTCCTGGTGGAACTTCATAGCAAAGTACAAAGTTCGTTTTGGATGGACAAAGTTAGTTGAAATAGACAGTTTTTGCATGAAAATTCATTCCTGGTGGAACTTCATAGCAAAGTACAAAGTTTGTTTTGGATGGACGAATTAAGTTGAAATAGACAGTTTTTGCATGAAAACTCATTCCTGGTGGAACTTCATAGCAAAGTACAAAGTTCGTTTTGGATGGATCAATTTAGTTGAAATAGACAGTTTTTGCATGAAAACTTAATGCGATACTCTATGATTTCTTGCGCATTAAATAAAAGAACACGTGATTTTGCCTGTCGTTGATGTCGCTGTGCGTCCACTCTGGTTTTATTTCCACCTATCACTGAACTGTCAAATTTTAGCTTGACTGACAGTTATGTTACGTTTGCGTTTATATACTATGTTTGGTTGCTGGAGTTTAACCGCTACATCTACTCCCCCCTGGGGGATCGGAGATTGAATGTTACCTTTTTCGAAGGATTTGATGTTATCAACTCCATTTTGTAAGCTGGCTTTAGTCGATCAATGCTTACCGACGTATTCTTTCCTTTCATATCCAATATGAAATATTTTCTAAGCCTTTTGAGGACTGTATAAGGTCCTTCATAAGGAGGTTGTAGTCCTGTTTTTACCCTATCAATTCTAACATAAACTTGCTTGCATGAGCTTAAATCATTATGCACGTAACTGTTTGCAGTGGATTGTCTTGGTACAGAAGGGGATATGGATTTAAAAGCGTTTCTAAGACGGCTCACAAAATCGCTTATGTCTGTTGGTTCTTTTCCTGGTGGAGCGAAAAAATCAGCTGGCAACCTAAGACTTTGACCGTAGACTAACTCTGCTGGAGAAAATCCTGAGTCTTCTTTAACGCATGATCGTATGCCTAGCATCACTAACGGTAGTTTTTCGGTCCATTTATCAGACATATCGTTTGCCATAAGCGCACTTTTTAAATGGCGGTGAAACCTCTCCACCATGCCATTCGCTTGAGGATGGTATGCTGTTGTTTTACAATGATTGCTGCCTAATAGCTTTGCTAGTTCTGTAAATAGTTTAGATTGAAACTGTGTTCCTCTATCTGTAGTAATGATAAGAGGGCATCCGAATCTAGCTATATATTGTGTTACAAATGTTTTTGCGACTGTTTCGGCAGTTATATCTGTTAGAGGAATTGCTTCTGGCCATCTGGTATACCGATCTATTATTGTTAACAGGTAAGTGAAGTTATCTGATGGAGGAAGAGGTCCTACTATGTCTAAGTGTACATGATCAAATCTTCCTTTCGGTATATCGATTTCTTGGAACGGAGAACGGGTGTGTCTGGTTACTTTCGCGATTTGGCACCTTTCACAGGCTTTACACCATGAGTTAATGTTTTTGTTCATTGCGGGCCAAAAATATTTAGAAGAAATTAACTTCCTCGAAGCTCTATTTCCAGGATGGGAAAAACCATGTAATTTACAGAAAAGATTGAACCTTAATTCTTCTGGTATGTATAGGCGATTAGTACCAGTTGAACATTCAAAATATAATTCTCGATTATTAATGAAAACTTTTTCTAATCTATACTTTGAGTTAGATGGTTGGTTTTGAATTAGGTATTTTAGTTCCTTATCCGTTCCTTGGGATGTGGCCAGAGTGTCATAATCGAATGCTTCCACACTGTTGGTGTCTCCAATTCTTGACATCGTGTCCGCGACGATGTTGCTTTGTCCCTTCAGGTACCTAATGTCAGTAGTGAATTGAGCTATATAATCCATGTGTCTGGATTGGCGTGGAGACTTTTCAGATTTTGTGGTAAAAGCAGTTGTAAGGGGCTTATGGTCTGTTAGGACAGAGAATTCTCTCCCTTCGACGAAGTACCGGAAGTGTTTTATAGATAAGAAAATTGCTAAGAGCTCCTTGTCGAATGTGGAATATTTACGTTCGGCTTCTGAAAGTTGCTTTGAAAAGAATGCCAATGGTTCCCATGCATTATTGTGCCATTGTTGCAATACTGCTCCTACTGCAACGTTCGAAGCGTCAGTAGTAATATTGTACAGAGTGTTGCTTCTCGGATGATGCAGCAACACGGTTTCAGCTATCTCTGACTTAAGCTTTTCAAAAGCAGCGTCACATTCGGGTGACCAAAACCACTGTTCTGTTTGATTTTTTGAACAGTTGGCCATTAGCTGATATAATGGTTTTGTAATTTCGGCAATGCGTGGGATGAAACGGTGGTAGAAGTTTACCATTCCTACGAATCGCTGAAGTTGTTTTAGGCTTGTGGGCTGTGGAAAATTGCTGATAACTTCAACTCTTTCCGGGGCTGGAGCTATGCCATCTTTAGAAATGATGTGTCCCAAGAATTCTATCTCAGGCACTCCTAAAACACATTTCGATGGTTTTAGTTTGATGTCAAATTCATCTAAGCGCCTTAACACTTGGGAGAGATGTTCTCTATGCTGTTCGGGAGAACTGCTTCCTATGAGGATATCGTCTATGTAGACGTAGACAAATGTTAAATCTTGGAAAATTGAATCCATAAATCTTTGGAAAGTGGCACCAGCATTTCTAAGCCCAAAAGGCATTCTTAAAAACTCGTATAACCCAAACGGTGTTGTTATTGCCGTTTTGTGCACGTCTCCTGGAGCTACTGGTATAATGTGATAAGCTCGGACAATATCCAACTTAGAAAAAATGTTACAGTTTTCTAAGTGCATCGAAAAATTTTGAACGTGGGGAATAGGATATCGGTCAGGAATTGTTGCAGCGTTCAATCTGCGATAATCGCCACAAGGGCGCCAATCGGTATCATTCTTTGCAACCATGTGTAACGGTGAGGACACAGGTGATGAAGATTGTTGACAAATCCCTAGTTCCATCATATGTTGAAATTCGGAAAGGGCTGCATTATGTCGAACTGGATCTAATCTTCTAGGCTTGGAAACTGGTAGCTGACCTTTGGTATGAATATGGTGAACTATGTTGTGCCTTACAGGTTTGTTGTAATTAGGAGACTCTGTCAAAGATGGAAAATTATCCAAAAGGTTTGAGAAACTACTATTAATGACAAATAGTTTGGGACTGGGTGTTTCGACTGTGGCAATGCGTGCCGTAACTTCCAAGTTTGTTAATGAGTCGATTAACTTTTTGTTTTTTATATCCACTAGCAATCCGTATTTTTTCAAAAAATCGGCGCCTATGATTGGGTGGTTAACAGCTGCAAGAATGAAAGTATGAGGATATACGCGACGAAGACCTAATGAGACCTGAAGCAGCTTAACACCGTAAACAGCAATGGATGATCCGTTGGCGGCGATAAGGCTATCACTGGATTTCGTCATTTTTCCGAAAATGTTGTTAGGGATGACAGATACTTCTGCACCACTGTCAATCAGAAAAGTTAACTTGGACATGTTGTCGAAAACAAAAAGACGGCAAGTTTCTAGGGAGCCACACTCAGACCCTGCCATATCTGGTAACCCTACTCGTTTTTTGGCACTTTTGGTTTAAAATTGCATGGTGGAACACACTTTGTAGCTGCGTTACCGAACCGTGTATGGTACCAACATTTGAGGTTAGGAGTCTTTGATCGATTTCGACCACGAGAAACATTACGATCTCGACAACTCGATCGACCACGAGAACGTCCGCGATCGCGCGATAGAGCTAATTTCTGAATCTGATTCTTGAGCTCCATTATTTCATCACGGAGAGATGCTACTTCATGGCTCGAAGAATTTCCCGAAAACCCAGCACACTCGTTCACCGTGGTTCCTTTTGAAGCTTCCCAAATCCTATCTGCTATTTCTACTATTTCACGCATTGGACGCTCGCCTAACGATATTACCGCAATTTCGATTGCCTTCGGCAATCGACCTAACCACAAACGCTTTACCAACCTTTCCGATACATCGGTCGACGATCCTGCTAGTTGCGTCATTCGGCGATGGAACTCTGATGGGCTAGAGTCCCCTATTTCTGCGTTGTACAGCAGCTTCCCTATGCGTTGTTCTTCGCTGGCCGAGAGTCTGGTCATCAGTGCATGTTTTAAACTGGTGTACCGATTTTCCTCCGGTGGCGAGCGGATGACATCTATAACTTTATCCAACGCGTCGGGAGTTAAGGACGCAAGAAGATGGGCGTACTTGGTGTTTTCCGACCGAATGTGCGTAAGGTCGAACTGCGCCTCCGCCTGGATGAACCAACTGTCGGGTGCGTTCATCCAGAATCCAGGGAGTTTGAGCGAACATACTTCCGGATACGACTGCATCGTCGGAGCATTCTGTGGTGGCGGAATATACGGCGGTGTTAGCAATTGAATGTGCTGCGGAGGTGCTGCACCCGCTGCTGGTGGTGGCAGGTTCTCGTCGCTGGGCATCACTGGCATCACTAGGCTGGTAATAGGATCCAATAGGATCACAGCAGGATCAAAATCGGGATCGGTGAGAGGATGACGCCGTTGCCACGTGGGTTAGCTTTTGCTAACAAAATGGCGGACTCAGAATAATGTGTGAATCACGATGCGACAGCGATGAATAGCGAATAGCTTCTCGGAAAAAGGTCCGATGAATTAGAACTTCCCTTCCGCAGGCAGGCGATCACGTCGGGGTCACCAATAATGCGATACTCTATGATTTCTTGCGCATTAAAATAAAAAAAAAACACGTGATTTTGCCTGTCGTTGATGTCGCTGTGCGTCCACTCTGGTTTTATTTCCACCTGTCACTGAACTGTCAAATTTTAGCTTGACTGACAGTTATGTTACGTTTGCGTTTATATACTATGTTTGGTTGCTGGAGTTTAACCGCTACAAACTCATTCCTGGTGGAACTTCATAGCAAAGTACAAAGTTAGTTTTGGATGGACAAAGTTAGTTGAAATAGACAGTTTTTGCATGAAAACTCATTCCTGGTGGAACTTCATAGCAAAGTACAAAGTTCGTTTTGGATGGATCAATTTAGTTGAAATAGACAGTTTTTGCATGAAAACTCATTCCTGGTGGAACTTCATAGCAAAGTACAAAGTTCGTTTTGGATGGACAAAGTTAGTTGAAAAAGACAGTTTTTGCATGAAAACTCATTCCTGGTGGAACTTCATAGCAAAGTACAAAGTTCGTTTTGGATGGATCAATTTAGTTGAAATAGACAGTTTTTGCATGAAAACTCATTCCTGGTGGAACTTCATAGCAAAGTACAAAGTTCGTTTTGGATGGACAAAGTTAGTTGAAATAGACAGTTTTCGCATGAAAATTCATTCCTGGTGGAACTTCATAGCAAAGTACAAAGTTTGTTTTGGATGGACGAATTAAGTTGAAATAGACAGTTTTTGCATGAAAACTCATTCCTGGCGGAACTTCATAGCAAAGTACAAAGTTCGTTTTGGATGGACAAAGTTAGTTGAAATAGACAGTTTTTGCATGAAAACTCATTCCTGGTGGAACTTCATAGCAAAGTACAAAGTTCGTTTTGGATGGATCAATTTAGTTGAAATAGACAGTTTTTGCATGAAAACTCATTCCTGGTGGAACTTCATAGCAAAGTACAAAGTTCGTTTTGGATGGACAAAGTTAGTTGAAATAGACAGTTTTTGCATGAAAATTCATTCCTGGTGGAACTTCATAGCAAAGTACAAAGTTTGTTTTGGATGGACGAATTAAGTTGAAATAGACAGTTTTTGTATGAAAACTCATTCCTGGTGGAACTTCATAGCAAAGTACAAAGTTCGTTTTGGATGGACAAAGTTAGTTGAAATAGACAGTTTTTGCATGAAAATTCATTCCTGGTGGAACTTCATAGCAAAGTACAAAGTTTGTTTTGGATGGACGAATTAAGTTGAAATAGACAGTTTTTGCATGAAAACTCATTCCTGGTGGAACTTCATAGCAAAGTACAAAGTTCGTTTTGGATGGATCAATTTAGTTGAAATAGACAGTTTTTGCATGAAAACTCTTTCCTGGTGGAACTTCATAGCAAAGTACAAAGTTCGTTTTGGATGGACAAAGTTAGTTGAAATAGACAGTTTTTGCATGAAAATTCATTCCTGGTGGAACTTCATAGCAAAGTACAAAGTTTGTTTTGGATGGACGAATTAAGTTGAAATAGACAGTTTTTGCATGAAAACTCATTCCTGGTGGAACTTCATAGCAAAGTACAAAGTTCGTTTTGGATGGATCAATTTAGTTGAAATAGACAGTTTTTGCATGAAAACTCTTTCCTGGTGGAACTTCATAGCAAAGTACAAAGTTCGTTTTGGATGGACAAAGTTAGTTGAAATAGACAGTTTTTGCATGAAAACTCATTCCTGGTGGAACTTCATAGCAAAGTACAAAGTTCGTTTTGGATGGACAAAGTTAGTTGAAATAGACAGTTTTTGCATGAAAACTCATTCCTGGTGGAACTTCATAGCAAAGTACAAAGTTCGTTTTGGATGGATCAATTTAGTTGAAATAGACAGTTTTTGCATGAAAACTCATTCCTGGTGGAACTTCATAGCAAAGTACAAAGTTCGTTTTGGATGGACAAAGTTAGTTGAAATAGACAGTTTTTGCATGAAAACTCATTCCTGGTGGAACTTCATAGCAAAGTACAAAGTTCGTTTTGGATGGATCAATTTAGTTGAAATAGACAGTTTTTGCATGAAAACTCATTCCTGGTGGAACTTCATAGCAAAGTACAAAGTTCGTTTTGGATGGACAAAGTTAGTTGAAATAGACAGTTTTTGCATGAAAATTCATTCCTGGTGGAACTTCATAGCAAAGTACAAAGTTTGTTTTGGATGGACGAATTAAGTTGAAATAGACAGTTTTTGCATGAAAACTCATTCCTGGTGGAACTTCATAGCAAAGTACAAAGTTCGTTTTGGATGGATCAATTTAGTTGAAATAGACAGTTTTTGCATGAAAACTCATTCCTGGTGGAACTTCATAGCAAAGTACAAAGTTCGTTTTGGATGGACAAAGTTAGTTGAAATAGACAGTTTTTGCATGAAAACTCATTCCTGGTGGAACTTCATAGCAAAGTACAAAGTTCGTTTTGGATGGATCAATTTAGTTGAAATAGACAGTTTTTGCATGAAAACTCATTCCTGGTGGAACTTCATAGCAAAGTACAAAGTTCGTTTTGGATGGACAAAGTTAGTTGAAATAGACAGTTTTTGCATGAAAATTCATTCCTGGTGGAACTTCATGTTGGACATGGGATCACCCACTGTGCAACGCAGACGACATAATAACGAAATGACATTTCTTCTGTCATTCTAACTACTTCCGTTTTGATACGCAAAGCGTCATTGTATACATGTGTGAGAGAATAAAACCAAGCGTGTGACGAGTCGAGTAGAAAAGTGCTGCGTACTTATTATAGCGTATTCTAACAGGTTATGGGCCCAGCGCACACCGTTTTATCCGCTGTAAATCCTTTTGAGTCGATGTCGAAAATGGAGGGTAGCCGATTCAACATAACAAAGCTGAATAACAGCAACTACAACAGTTGGCGTTTTAAGGTGGAGCTGTTACTCGTCCGGGAGGAGCTTTGGCGTTTCGTAGAACCGGGTGTCAAACCGGATGGCGAATCGCAGGCTACATGGGACGCTGGTGTTCTAAAATCCAGGGCGACAATCGGTTTGCTGATAGAGGACAACCAACACGGGTTAATTCGTGCTTCGAGGACGGCACGCGAGGCTTGGTTGTCGCTACAGAACCATCATCGCAAGACAACTCTAACCTCAAAAGTTTCACTCCTAAAAAGGATTTGTGATAAGCGATACTCGGATGGCGAAGATATGGTCGAACACATATTTAAAATGGAAGATTTGTTCGAGCAGCTGCGAAATGCTGGACAGGAGTTGCCAGAAAACCTCAGGGTCGCGATGATTCTGCGGAGCCTGCCAAACTCCTTCGCCACACTCTCCACCGCTTTGGAGGCTCGCGCAGACGACGATCTCACAATGGAGCTCGTGAAGAGTAAGCTGATCGACGAGGCCGACAAGCAACGCGAGGTAACAACGGATTCCGTGCTGGAGGTTGGCATCGGACGACATAGCAAGCAGAGAAGGCCGATCGTGTGTTACCGGTGCAACAAGACGGGCCACACGAAGCCGAATTGTCCACAATCGGTTCGGGCGCCTGATAGAAGCAGCAGCCGTGGCAAACCACAGAAGAAGGACGACAGCGTATCATTTGCGTTTGCAGGGGTAAGTGAAACGGATAATAAAAGCAAAATTTGGGTTGTAGATTCTGGTGCATCCAGCCACACCGTTGCAGACCGGGATTGTTTCAGCGAATTAAGAAGCAGCGATGTAAAATGGGTGAGGCTGGCAGATGGAAAACAGGCTCCAGTCAAAGGCAAGGGTACCGCGATGGTAACACTATGCAACGAGAAAGGAGAGCCCAGGGAGGTTAAACTAAGTGATGCCTTATATACACCAAGTTTGACTCTAAACCTGCTGTCGGTGTCGCAAATCATCCAGAAAGGTGCAACAGTAACATTTGACGATCGAATAGGATGTCGAATCACGTTGGGAAATACGACCGTCGCTTGTGCATATGAAGTTAACGGCCTATATGTACTGAAGCAATCCTGCAGGGCCGTGCTAGCGACACAAAGCCACCACAACATAGACTGTGAGCACGTATGGCACAAAAGATTCGGGCACCGCGAGATCAGAGCAATTGACCGTCTGTCCAGAGAAAACCTTGTCACCGGATACAAAATGGTACACTGCGGCGTTGATGAACCCTGCGAATGCTGCATGAAAAGTAAAAGTGTGCGTACTCCATTCCCGAGGGAATCTTTTTCATCGACGAATGCTCCGATGGATCTCGTACACACAGATGTCTGTGGGCCAGTAGAAACACCCTCCGTTACCGGATATCGATACTTCATGACATTGATCGACGATTATTCTCGGTATTGTGTTCTTTACTTCCTTAAGAACAAATCAGACGTTGCCAGCAAGATCGAAGAATACGTATTGATGGTAAAGAATATTTTCGGTCGCAATCCGAAAATTATCCGATCTGATCAAGGAGGAGAATACCGTGGACATAAGCTGAAGGACTTTTATAAACGTCACGGCATACAGGCGCAATTCACAGCAGGATACAGTCCTCAGCAGAATGGCGTGGCAGAACGGAAGAACCGTTATCTCGTCGAAATGGTGAGATGTTTACTCGCTGATGCTAATATGGACCAATTGTACTGGGCGGAGGCTCTGAATACCGCAGTATATCTCCAAAATATTTTACCAACAAAAGCAGTAAAGCGGTCACCATTCGAATTATGGCATGGAGTTAAGCCAAATGTTAAGCATCTTAAGGTCTTCGGTTGCAGCGCGTGGGTACACATACCAAAAGAAAAGCGTAACAAACTCTCTTCTACCGCAAAACGGCTCACGTTCGTGGGATACTCACCGGATCATAAAGCGTACAGATTTGTTGATCTTGAAACGCGACAGGTTATTGTTAGCCGGGATGTTCGTTTTGTCGAAAATTTTAATTTCAGCGCTAACAGAATCAGACCAGCATCATCAATTAAAGCCATCGAGGAGGAGGTTGAATACGAATCCATGTTAAAGAAACCTTCATATCATCAGGAAGAAACATTCGATTCGGCCAACAGCGACAATGATGAAGACTCAGCACCCTGTAGCAACGACAGCGTGGATACTGAAGATGGTCCGAGAAGATCTGGTCGAGTTACGAAAGGAGTCCCACCGGAGCGGTACGTCGAAGTATCGGGATTGACAAAGCATGATGCAAGTCCCGAAAACTACTCGGAAGCAATTCAGCACGCAGAAAAGGATGCTTGGCAGTCAGCCATGGAAGACGAAATAAATTCGTTGAATGAAAACCATACGTGGGAGTTAGTACCGCTACCCGCAGGAAAGAAAGTAGTAGGTTGTAAATGGACCTACAAGCGAAAGGAAAATGAAAATGGTCAAGTGGTACGGTACAAGGCGAGATTGGTCGCACAAGGATTCTCCCAACAGTTCGGCACAGATTATGACGAAGTATTTGCCCCCGTGGCGAAACAAACCACTCTTCGGACTTTGCTGTCGATAGCATCTCGGAAGGGTATGGTGGTAAAACATCTGGACATAAAGAGTGCGTACTTGTATGCAGATCTGGAAGAAGAAGTATATATGAAGCAGCCTCCAGGGTTCCAGTCGGATGAAAATCTAGTGTGCCGACTCAAACGGAGCTTGTACGGTTTAAAACAATCTGCACGGGTTTGGAATAAAAAGATCGACGGAGTGTTCAAGAACATGGGGTTCCAACCTGGGCCTGGCAGATTCGTGTTTGTACGTGAAGAACGAGGAAGGCGAAAGGTGCTTCATATTGATCTACGTGGACGACATGGTGGTGTTCTGCAAATCGGAAAAAGAATTCGACAATATTAGCGCTGTGTTAAAAGAACAGTTTAAGCTGTCCAACCTGGGAGATTTGCGGCAATTCTAGGCATACACATAGAGAAAAATAGACGGCCATTACGTACTTGATCAAAAGAATTACATCGAAAAGATAGTTGGCAGATTCGGACACGAGGATGCAAAGCCATCGAAGATTCCGCTCGATCCATGTTATCTAAAGCAAAAGGAGGAGAAAGTCTTGGAAAACCAACACATCGTATCGTTCATTGGTAGGAAGTTTGCTTTACATATCAGTGAATACCCGACCGACATCAGTGTTAGTACATCCATACTGTGCAGAAAGGTGTCGATGCCAACAAACCGTGACTGGACGGAAGCTAAACGAGTGCTACGGTACCTGAAAGGTACTAAAGACCTTCGGCTGCACCTGGGCAGCGAAGCAGGAAAGCTAGAATGTTTTGTGGATGCTGATTGGGCAGGCAACGAAATCGACAGAAAGTCCAATTCTGGATTCTTGATCAAATACGGCGGAGGCTTGATTTCATGGGCTACCAGAAAACAGACTTGCGTGTCCTTATCATCAACAGAAGCAGAATTCGTGGCCCTATCGGCGTGCTGCCAGGAACTGATGTGGATCAGAAGATTGTTGAACGAACTCGGGAGAAGCAGATCCCGGGACCGTCGTCATCTGGGAAGACAATCAGTCTTGCATTAAGATGGTTGAGTCTGACCGCATCGACAATCGATCGAAGCATATCGATACCAAACATGCATACACTAAAGATCTGCGAAAAAGGGACATAATCGATCTTCGTTATTTGCCAACAGATGAAATGCAAGCCGATATGATGACCAAGCCGTTGGAGCGCATCAAACTCGAGAAACATCGCGAAGCTATCGGCGTCAGGAAGTAAACTCGTCTTCGTTGAGGAGGAGTGTTGGACATGGGATCACCCCACTGTGCAACGCAGACGACATAATAACGAAATGACATTTCTTCTGTCATTCTAACTACTTCCGTTTTGATACGCAAAGCGTCATTGTATACATGTGTGAGAGAATAAAACCAAGCGTGTGACGAGTCGAGTAGAAAAGTGCTGCGTACTTATTATAGCGTATTCTAACACTTCATAGCAAAGTACAAAGTTTGTTTTGGATGGACGAATTAAGTTGAAATAGACAGTTTTTGTATGAAAACTCATTCCTGGTGGAACTTCATAGCAAAGTATAAAGTTCGTTTTGGATGGACAAAGTTAGTTGAAATAGACAGTTTTTGCATGAAAACTCATTCCTGGTGGAACTTCATAGCAAAGTACAAAGTTCGTTTTGGATGGACGAATTAAGTTGAAATAGACAGTTTTTGCATAAAAACTCATTCCTGGTGGAACTTCATAGTAAAGTACAAAGTTCGTTTTGGATGGACAAAGTTAGTTGCAATAGACAGTTTTTGCATGAAAACTCATTCCTGGTGGAACTTCATAGCAAAGTACAAAGTTCGTTTTGGATGGACAAAGTTAGTTGAAATAGACAGTTTTTGCATGAAAACTCATTCCTGGTGGAACTTCATAGCAAAGTACAAAGTTCGTTTTGGATGGACAAAGTTAGTTGAAATAGACAGTTTTTGCATAAAAACTCATTCCTGGTGGAACTTCATAGCAAAGTACAAAGTTCGTTTTGGATGGACGATTTAAGTTGAAATAGACAGTTTTTGTATGAAAACTCATTCCTGGTGGAACTTCATAGCAAAGTATAAAGTTCGTTTTGGATGGACAAAGTTAGTTGAAATAGACAGTTTTTGCATGAAAACTCATTCCTGGTGGAACTTCATAGCAAAGTACAAAGTTTGTTTTGGATGGACGAATTAAGTTGAAATAGACAGTTTTTGTATGAAAACTCATTCCTGGTGGAACTTCATAGCAAAGTACAAAGTTCGTTTTGGATGGACAAAGTTAGTTGAAATAGACAGTTTTTGCATGAAAACTCATTCCTGGTGGAACTTCATAGCAAAGTACAAAGTTCGTTTTGGATGGACAAAGTTAGTTGAAATAGACAGTTTTTGCATAAAAACTCATTCCTGGTGGAACTTCATAGCAAAGTACAAAGTTCGTTTTGGATGGACGATTTAAGTTGAAATAGACAGTTTTTGTATGAAAACTCATTCCTGGTGGAACTTCATAGCAAAGTACAAAGTTCGTTTTGGATGGACAAAGTTAGTTGAAATAGACAGTTTTTGCATGAAAACTCATTCCTGGTGGAACTTCATAGCAAAGTACAAAGTTCGTTTTGGATGGATCAATTTAGTTGAAATAGACAGTTTTTGCATGAAAACTCATTCCTGGTGGAACTTCATAGCAAAGTACAAAGTTCGTTTTGGATGGACAAAGTTAGTTGAAATAGACAGTTTTTGCATGAAAACTCATTCCTGGTGGAACTTCATAGCAAAGTACAAAGTTCGTTTTGGATGGACAAAGTTAGTTGAAATAGACAGTTTTTGCATGAAAACTCATTCCTGGTGGAACTTCATAGCAAAGTACAAAGTTCGTTTTGGATGGACAAAGTTAGTTGAAATAGATAATTTTTGCATGAAAACTCATTCCTGGTGGAACTTCATAGCAAAGTACAAAGTTCGTTTTGGATGGACAAAGTTAGTTGAAATAGACAGTTTTTGCATGAAAACTCATTCCTGGTGGAACTTCATAGCAAAGTACAAAGTTCGTTTTGGATGGACAAAGTTAGTTGAAATAGACAGTTTTTGCATGAAAACTCATTCCTGGTGGAACTTCATAGCAAAGTACAAAGTTCGTTTTGGATGGACAAAGTTAGTTGAAATAGATAATTTTTGCATGAAAACTCATTCCTGGTGGAACTTCATAGCAAAGTACAAAGTTCGTTTTGGATGGACAAAGTTAGTTGAAATAGACAGTTTTTGCATGAAAACTCATTCCTGGTGGAACTTCATAGCAAAGTACAAAGTTCGTTTTGGATGGACAAAGTTAGTTGAAATAGACAGTTTTTGCATGAAAACTCATTCCTGGTGGAACTTCATAGCAAAGTACAAAGTTCGTTTTGGATGGACAAAGTTAGTTGAAATAGATAATTTTTGCATGAAAACTCATTCCTGGTGGAACTTCATAGCAAAGTACAAAGTTCGTTTTGGATGGATCAATTTAGTTGAAATAGACAGTTTTTGCATGAAAACTCATTCCTGGTGGAACTTCATAGCAAAGTACAAAGTTCGTTTTGGATGGACAAAGTTAGTTGAAATAGACAGTTTTTGCATGAAAACTCATTCCTGGTGGAACTTCATAGCAAAGTACAAAGTTCGTTTTGGATGGACAAAGTTAGTTGAAATAGACAGTTTTTGCATGAAAACTCATTCCTGGTGGAACTTCATAGCAAAGTACAAAGTTCGTTTTGGATGGATCAATTTAGTTGAAATAGACAGTTTTTGCATAAAAACTCATTCCTGGTGGAACTTCATAGCAAAGTACAAAGTTCGTTTTGGATGGATCAATTTAGTTGAAATAGACAGTTTTTGCATGAAAACTCATTCCTGGTGGAACTTCATAGCAAAGTACAAAGTTCGTTTTGGATGGACAAAGTTAGTTGAAATAGACAGTTTTTGCATGAAAACTCATTCCTGGTGGAACTTCATAGCAAAGTACAAAGTTCGTTTTGGATGGATCAATTTAGTTGAAATAGACAGTTTTTGCATGAAAACTCATTCCTGGTGGAACTTCATAGCAAAGTACAAAGTTCGTTTTGGATGGACAAAGTTAGTTGAAATAGACAGTTTTTGCATGAAAACTCATTCCTGGTGGAACTTCATAGCAAAGTACAAAGTTCGTTTTGGATGGACAAAGTTAGTTGAAATAGATAATTTTTGCATGAAAACTCATTCCTGGTGGAACTTCATAGCAAAGTACAAAGTTCGTTTTGGATGGACAAAGTTAGTTGAAATAGATAATTTTTGCATGAAAACTCATTCCTGGTGGAACTTCATAGCAAAGTACAAAGTTCGTTTTGGATGGACAAAGTTAGTTGAAATAGACAGTTTTTGCATGAAAACTCATTCCTGGTGGAACTTCATAGCAAAGTACAAAGTTCGTTTTGGATGGATCAATTTAGTTGAAATAGACAGTTTTTGCATAAAAACTCATTCCTGGTGGAACTTCATAGCAAAGTACAAAGTTCGTTTTGGATGGATCAATTTAGTTGAAATAGACAGTTTTTGCATGAAAACTCATTCCTGGTGGAACTTCATAGCAAAGTACAAAGTTCGTTTTGGATGGACAAAGTTAGTTGAAATAGACAGTTTTTGCATGAAAACTCATTCCTGGTGGAACTTCATAGCAAAGTACAAAGTTCGTTTTGGATGGATCAATTTAGTTGAAATAGACAGTTTTTGCATGAAAACTCATTCCTGGTGGAACTTCATAGCAAAGTACAAAGTTCGTTTTGGATGGACAAAGTTAGTTGAAATAGACAGTTTTTGCATGAAAACTCATTCCTGGTGGAACTTCATAGCAAAGTACAAAGTTCGTTTTGGATGGACAAAGTTAGTTGAAATAGACAGTTTTTGCATGAAAACTCATTCCTGGTGGAACTTCATAGCAAAGTACAAAGTTCGTTTTGGATGGATCAATTTAGTTGAAATAGACAGTTTTTGCATAAAAACTCATTCCTGGTGGAACTTCATAGCAAAGTACAAAGTTCGTTTTGGATGGATCAATTTAGTTGAAATAGACAGTTTTTGCATGAAAACTCATTCCTGGTGGAACTTCATAGCAAAGTACAAAGTTCGTTTTGGATGGACAAAGTTAGTTGAAATAGACAGTTTTTGCATGAAAACTCATTCCTGGTGGAACTTCATAGCAAAGTACAAAGTTCGTTTTGGATGGATCAATTTAGTTGAAATAGACAGTTTTTGCATGAAAACTCATTCCTGGTGGAACTTCATAGCAAAGTACAAAGTTCGTTTTGGATGGACAAAGTTAGTTGAAATAGACAGTTTTTGCATGAAAACTCATTCCTGGTGGAACTTCATAGCAAAGTACAAAGTTCGTTTTGGATGGACAAAGTTAGTTGAAATAGATAATTTTTGCATGAAAACTCATTCCTGGTGGAACTTCATAGCAAAGTACAAAGTTCGTTTTGGATGGACAAAGTTAGTTGAAATAGACAGTTTTTGCATGAAAACTCATTCCTGGTGGAACTTCATAGCAAAGTACAAAGTTCGTTTTGGATGGACAAAGTTAGTTGAAATAGACAGTTTTTGCATGAAAACTCATTCCTGGTGGAACTTCATAGCAAAGTACAAAGTTCGTTTTGGATGGACAAAGTTAGTTGAAATAGATAATTTTTGCATGAAAACTCATTCCTGGTGGAACTTCATAGCAAAGTACAAAGTTCGTTTTGGATGGATCAATTTAGTTGAAATAGACAGTTTTTGCATGAAAACTCATTCCTGGTGGAACTTCATAGCAAAGTACAAAGTTCGTTTTGGATGGACAAAGTTAGTTGAAATAGACAGTTTTTGCATGAAAACTCATTCCTGGTGGAACTTCATAGCAAAGTACAAAGTTCGTTTTGGATGGACAAAGTTAGTTGAAATAGACAGTTTTTGCATGAAAACTCATTCCTGGTGGAACTTCATAGCAAAGTACAAAGTTCGTTTTGGATGGATCAATTTAGTTGAAATAGACAGTTTTTGCATAAAAACTCATTCCTGGTGGAACTTCATAGCAAAGTACAAAGTTCGTTTTGGATGGATCAATTTAGTTGAAATAGACAGTTTTTGCATGAAAACTCATTCCTGGTGGAACTTCATAGCAAAGTACAAAGTTCGTTTTGGATGGACAAAGTTAGTTGAAATAGACAGTTTTTGCATGAAAACTCATTCCTGGTGGAACTTCATAGCAAAGTACAAAGTTCGTTTTGGATGGATCAATTTAGTTGAAATAGACAGTTTTTGCATGAAAACTCATTCCTGGTGGAACTTCATAGCAAAGTACAAAGTTCGTTTTGGATGGACAAAGTTAGTTGAAATAGACAGTTTTTGCATGAAAACTCATTCCTGGTGGAACTTCATAGCAAAGTACAAAGTTCGTTTTGGATGGACAAAGTTAGTTGAAATAGATAATTTTTGCATGAAAACTCATTCCTGGTGGAACTTCATAGCAAAGTACAAAGTTCGTTTTGGATGGACAAAGTTAGTTGAAATAGACAGTTTTTGCATGAAAACTCATTCCTGGTGGAACTTCATAGCAAAGTACAAAGTTCGTTTTGGATGGACAAAGTTAGTTGAAATAGACAGTTTTTGCATGAAAACTCATTCCTGGTGGAACTTCATAGCAAAGTACAAAGTTCGTTTTGGATGGACAAAGTTAGTTGAAATAGATAATTTTTGCATGAAAACTCATTCCTGGTGGAACTTCATAGCAAAGTACAAAGTTCGTTTTGGATGGATCAATTTAGTTGAAATAGACAGTTTTTGCATGAAAACTCATTCCTGGTGGAACTTCATAGCAAAGTACAAAGTTCGTTTTGGATGGACAAAGTTAGTTGAAATAGACAGTTTTTGCATGAAAATTCATTCCTGGTGGAACTTCATAGCAAAGTACAAAGTTTGTTTTGGATGGACGAATTAAGTTGAAATAGACAGTTTTTGCATGAAAACTCATTCCTGGTGGAACTTCATAGCAAAGTACAAAGTTCGTTTTGGATGGATCAATTTAGTTGAAATAGACAGTTTTTGCATGAAAACTCATTCCTGGTGGAACTTCATAGCAAAGTACAAAGTTCGTTTTGGATGGACAAAGTTAGTTGAAATAGATAATTTTTGCATGAAAACTCATTCCTGGTGGAACTTCATAGCAAAGTACAAAGTTCGTTTTGGATGGACAAAGTTAGTTGAAATAGACAGTTTTTGCATGAAAACTCATTCCTGGTGGAACTTCATAGCAAAGTACAAAGTTCGTTTTGGATGGACAAAGTTAGTTGAAATAGACAGTTTTTGCATGAAAACTCATTCCTGGTGGAACTTCATAGCAAAGTACAAAGTTCGTTTTGGATGGACAAAGTTAGTTGAAATAGATAATTTTTGCATGAAAACTCATTCCTGGTGGAACTTCATAGCAAAGTACAAAGTTCGTTTTGGATGGATCAATTTAGTTGAAATAGACAGTTTTTGCATGAAAACTCATTCCTGGTGGAACTTCATAGCAAAGTACAAAGTTCGTTTTGGATGGACAAAGTTAGTTGAAATAGACAGTTTTTGCATGAAAATTCATTCCTGGTGGAACTTCATAGCAAAGTACAAAGTTTGTTTTGGATGGACGAATTAAGTTGAAATAGACAGTTTTTGCATGAAAACTCATTCCTGGTGGAACTTCATAGCAAAGTACAAAGTTCGTTTTGGATGGATCAATTTAGTTGAAATAGACAGTTTTTGCATGAAAACTCTTTCCTGGTGGAACTTCATAGCAAAGTACAAAGTTCGTTTTGGATGGACAAAGTTAGTTGAAATAGACAGTTTTTGCATGAAAACTCATTCCTGGTGGAACTTCATAGCAAAGTACAAAGTTCGTTTTGGATGGACAAAGTTAGTTGAAATAGACAGTTTTTGCATGAAAATTCATTCCTGGTGGAACTTCATAGCAAAGTACAAAGTTTGTTTTGGATGGACGAATTAAGTTGAAATAGACAGTTTTTGCATGAAAACTCATTCCTGGTGGAACTTCATAGCAAAGTACAAAGTTCGTTTTGGATGGACAAAGTTAGTTGAAATAGACAGTTTTTGCATGAAAATTCATTCCTGGTGGAACTTCATAGCAAAGTACAAAGTTTGTTTTGGATGGACGAATTAAGTTGAAATAGACAGTTTTTGCATGAAAACTCATTCCTGGTGGAACTTCATAGCAAAGTACAAAGTTCGTTTTGGATGGATCAATTTAGTTGAAATAGACAGTTTTTGCATGAAAACTCTTTCCTGGTGGAACTTCATAGCAAAGTACAAAGTTCGTTTTGGATGGACAAAGTTAGTTGAAATAGACAGTTTTTGCATGAAAACTCATTCCTGGTGGAACTTCATAGCAAAGTACAAAGTTCGTTTTGGATGGACAAAGTTAGTTGAAATAGACAGTTTTTGCATGAAAACTCATTCCTGGTGGAACTTCATAGCAAAGTACAAAGTTCGTTTTGGATGGATCAATTTAGTTGAAATAGACAGTTTTTGCATGAAAACTCATTCCTGGTGGAACTTCATAGCAAAGTACAAAGTTCGTTTTGGATGGACAAAGTTAGTTGAAATAGACAGTTTTTGCATGAAAACTCATTCCTGGTGGAACTTCATAGCAAAGTACGAAGTTCGTTTTGGATGGACAAAGTTAGTTGAAATAGACAGTTTTTGCATGAAAACTCATTCCTGGTGGAACTTCATAGCAAAGTACAAAGTTCGTTTTGGATGGACAAAGTTAGTTGAAATAGACAGTTTTTGCATGAAAATTCATTCCTGGTGGAACTTCATAGCAAAGTACAAAGTTTGTTTTGGATGGACGAATTAAGTTGAAATAGACAGTTTTTGCATGAAAACTCATTCCTGGTGGAACTTCATAGCAAAGTACAAAGTTCGTTTTGGATGGATCAATTTAGTTGAAATAGACAGTTTTTGCATGAAAACTCATTCCTGGTGGAACTTCATAGCAAAGTACAAAGTTCGTTTTGGATGGACAAAGTTAGTTGAAATAGACAGTTTTTGCATGAAAACTCATTCCTGGTGGAACTTCATAGCAAAGTACAAAGTTCGTTTTGGATGGATCAATTTAGTTGAAATAGACAGTTTTTGCATGAAAACTCATTCCTGGTGGAACTTCATAGCAAAGTACAAAGTTCGTTTTGGATGGACAAAGTTAGTTGAAATAGACAGTTTTTGCATGAAAATTCATTCCTGGTGGAACTTCATGTTGGACATGGGATCACCCACTGTGCAACGCAGACGACATAATAACGAAATGACATTTCTTCTGTCATTCTAACTACTTCCGTTTTGATACGCAAAGCGTCATTGTATACATGTGTGAGAGAATAAAACCAAGCGTGTGACGAGTCGAGTAGAAAAGTGCTGCGTACTTATTATAGCGTATTCTAACAGGTTATGGGCCCAGCGCACACCGTTTTATCCGCTGTAAATCCTTTTGAGTCGATGTCGAAAATGGAGGGTAGCCGATTCAACATAACAAAGCTGAATAACAGCAACTACAACAGTTGGCGTTTTAAGGTGGAGCTGTTACTCGTCCGGGAGGAGCTTTGGCGTTTCGTAGAACCGGGTGTCAAACCGGATGGCGAATCGCAGGCTACATGGGACGCTGGTGTTCTAAAATCCAGGGCGACAATCGGTTTGCTGATAGAGGACAACCAACACGGGTTAATTCGTGCTTCGAGGACGGCACGCGAGGCTTGGTTGTCGCTACAGAACCATCATCGCAAGACAACTCTAACCTCAAAAGTTTCACTCCTAAAAAGGATTTGTGATAAGCGATACTCGGATGGCGAAGATATGGTCGAACACATATTTAAAATGGAAGATTTGTTCGAGCAGCTGCGAAATGCTGGACAGGAGTTGCCAGAAAACCTCAGGGTCGCGATGATTCTGCGGAGCCTGCCAAACTCCTTCGCCACACTCTCCACCGCTTTGGAGGCTCGCGCAGACGACGATCTCACAATGGAGCTCGTGAAGAGTAAGCTGATCGACGAGGCCGACAAGCAACGCGAGGTAACAACGGATTCCGTGCTGGAGGTTGGCATCGGACGACATAGCAAGCAGAGAAGGCCGATCGTGTGTTACCGGTGCAACAAGACGGGCCACACGAAGCCGAATTGTCCACAATCGGTTCGGGCGCCTGATAGAAGCAGCAGCCGTGGCAAACCACAGAAGAAGGACGACAGCGTATCATTTGCGTTTGCAGGGGTAAGTGAAACGGATAATAAAAGCAAAATTTGGGTTGTAGATTCTGGTGCATCCAGCCACACCGTTGCAGACCGGGATTGTTTCAGCGAATTAAGAAGCAGCGATGTAAAATGGGTGAGGCTGGCAGATGGAAAACAGGCTCCAGTCAAAGGCAAGGGTACCGCGATGGTAACACTATGCAACGAGAAAGGAGAGCCCAGGGAGGTTAAACTAAGTGATGCCTTATATACACCAAGTTTGACTCTAAACCTGCTGTCGGTGTCGCAAATCATCCAGAAAGGTGCAACAGTAACATTTGACGATCGAATAGGATGTCGAATCACGTTGGGAAATACGACCGTCGCTTGTGCATATGAAGTTAACGGCCTATATGTACTGAAGCAATCCTGCAGGGCCGTGCTAGCGACACAAAGCCACCACAACATAGACTGTGAGCACGTATGGCACAAAAGATTCGGGCACCGCGAGATCAGAGCAATTGACCGTCTGTCCAGAGAAAACCTTGTCACCGGATACAAAATGGTACACTGCGGCGTTGATGAACCCTGCGAATGCTGCATGAAAAGTAAAAGTGTGCGTACTCCATTCCCGAGGGAATCTTTTTCATCGACGAATGCTCCGATGGATCTCGTACACACAGATGTCTGTGGGCCAGTAGAAACACCCTCCGTTACCGGATATCGATACTTCATGACATTGATCGACGATTATTCTCGGTATTGTGTTCTTTACTTCCTTAAGAACAAATCAGACGTTGCCAGCAAGATCGAAGAATACGTATTGATGGTAAAGAATATTTTCGGTCGCAATCCGAAAATTATCCGATCTGATCAAGGAGGAGAATACCGTGGACATAAGCTGAAGGACTTTTATAAACGTCACGGCATACAGGCGCAATTCACAGCAGGATACAGTCCTCAGCAGAATGGCGTGGCAGAACGGAAGAACCGTTATCTCGTCGAAATGGTGAGATGTTTACTCGCTGATGCTAATATGGACCAATTGTACTGGGCGGAGGCTCTGAATACCGCAGTATATCTCCAAAATATTTTACCAACAAAAGCAGTAAAGCGGTCACCATTCGAATTATGGCATGGAGTTAAGCCAAATGTTAAGCATCTTAAGGTCTTCGGTTGCAGCGCGTGGGTACACATACCAAAAGAAAAGCGTAACAAACTCTCTTCTACCGCAAAACGGCTCACGTTCGTGGGATACTCACCGGATCATAAAGCGTACAGATTTGTTGATCTTGAAACGCGACAGGTTATTGTTAGCCGGGATGTTCGTTTTGTCGAAAATTTTAATTTCAGCGCTAACAGAATCAGACCAGCATCATCAATTAAAGCCATCGAGGAGGAGGTTGAATACGAATCCATGTTAAAGAAACCTTCATATCATCAGGAAGAAACATTCGATTCGGCCAACAGCGACAATGATGAAGACTCAGCACCCTGTAGCAACGACAGCGTGGATACTGAAGATGGTCCGAGAAGATCTGGTCGAGTTACGAAAGGAGTCCCACCGGAGCGGTACGTCGAAGTATCGGGATTGACAAAGCATGATGCAAGTGAGCCCCGAAACTACTCGGAAGCAATTCAGCACGCAGAAAAGGATGCTTGGCAGTCAGCCATGGAAGACGAAATAAATTCGTTGAATGAAAACCATACGTGGGAGTTAGTACCGCTACCCGCAGGAAAGAAAGTAGTAGGTTGTAAATGGACCTACAAGCGAAAGGAAAATGAAAATGGTCAAGTGGTACGGTACAAGGCGAGATTGGTCGCACAAGGATTCTCCCAACAGTTCGGCACAGATTATGACGAAGTATTTGCCCCCGTGGCGAAACAAACCACTCTTCGGACTTTGCTGTCGATAGCATCTCGGAAGGGTATGGTGGTAAAACATCTGGACATAAAGAGTGCGTACTTGTATGCAGATCTGGAAGAAGAAGTATATATGAAGCAGCCTCCAGGGTTCCAGTCGGATGAAAATCTAGTGTGCCGACTCAAACGGAGCTTGTACGGTTTAAAACAATCTGCACGGGTTTGGAATAAAAAGATCGACGGAGTGTTCAAGAACATGGGGTTCCAACCTGGCCTGGCAGATTCGTGTTTGTACGTGAAGAACGAGGAAGGCGAAAGGTGCTTCATATTGATCTACGTGGACGACATGGTGGTGTTCTGCAAATCGGAAAAAGAATTCGACAATATTAGCGCTGTGTTAAAAGAACAGTTTAAGCTGTCCAACCTGGGAGATTTGCGGCAATTTCTAGGCATACACATAGAGAAAATAGACGGCCATTACGTACTTGATCAAAAGAATTACATCGAAAAGATAGTTGGCAGATTCGGACACGAGGATGCAAAGCCATCGAAGATTCCGCTCGATCCATGTTATCTAAAGCAAAAGGAGGAGAAAGTCTTGGAAACCAACACATCGTATCGTTCATTGGTAGGAAGTTTGCTTTACATATCAGTGAATACCCGACCGGACATCAGTGTTAGTACATCCATACTGTGCAGAAAGGTGTCGATGCCAACAAACCGTGACTGGACGGAAGCTAAACGAGTGCTACGGTACCTGAAAGGTACTAAAGACCTTCGGCTGCACCTGGGCAGCGAAGCAGGAAAGCTAGAATGTTTTGTGGATGCTGATTGGGCAGGCAACGAAATCGACAGAAAGTCCAATTCTGGATTCTTGATCAAATACGGCGGAGGCTTGATTTCATGGGCTACCAGAAAACAGACTTGCGTGTCCTTATCATCAACAGAAGCAGAATTCGTGGCCCTATCGGCGTGCTGCCAGGAACTGATGTGGATCAGAAGATTGTTGAACGACTCGGGAGAAGCAGATCCCGGGACCGTCGTCATCTGGGAAGACAATCAGTCTTGCATTAAGATGGTTGAGTCTGACCGCATCGACAATCGATCGAAGCATATCGATACCAAACATGCATACACTAAAGATCTGCGAAAAAGGGACATAATCGATCTTCGTTATTTGCCAACAGATGAAATGCAAGCCGATATGATGACCAAGCCGTTGGAGCGCATCAAACTCGAGAAACATCGCGAAGCTATCGGCGTCAGGAAGTAAACTCGTCTTCGTTGAGGAGGAGTGTTGGACATGGGATCACCCACTGTGCAACGCAGACGACATAATAACGAAATGACATTTCTTCTGTCATTCTAACTACTTCCGTTTTGATACGCAAAGCGTCATTGTATACATGTGTGAGAGAATAAAACCAAGCGTGTGACGAGTCGAGTAGAAAAGTGCTGCGTACTTATTATAGCGTATTCTAACACTTCATAGCAAAGTACAAAGTTTGTTTTGGATGGACGAATTAAGTTGAAATAGACAGTTTTTGTATGAAAACTCATTCCTGGTGGAACTTCATAGCAAAGTATAAAGTTCGTTTTGGATGGACAAAGTTAGTTGAAATAGACAGTTTTTGCATGAAAACTCATTCCTGGTGGAACTTCATAGCAAAGTACAAAGTTCGTTTTGGATGGACGAATTAAGTTGAAATAGACAGTTTTTGCATAAAAACTCATTCCTGGTGGAACTTCATAGTAAAGTACAAAGTTCGTTTTGGATGGACAAAGTTAGTTGCAATAGACAGTTTTTGCATGAAAACTCATTCCTGGTGGAACTTCATAGCAAAGTACAAAGTTCGTTTTGGATGGACAAAGTTAGTTGAAATAGACAGTTTTTGCATGAAAACTCATTCCTGGTGGAACTTCATAGCAAAGTACAAAGTTCGTTTTGGATGGACAAAGTTAGTTGAAATAGACAGTTTTTGCATAAAAACTCATTCCTGGTGGAACTTCATAGCAAAGTACAAAGTTCGTTTTGGATGGACGATTTAAGTTGAAATAGACAGTTTTTGTATGAAAACTCATTCCTGGTGGAACTTCATAGCAAAGTATAAAGTTCGTTTTGGATGGACAAAGTTAGTTGAAATAGACAGTTTTTGCATGAAAACTCATTCCTGGTGGAACTTCATAGCAAAGTACAAAGTTTGTTTTGGATGGACGAATTAAGTTGAAATAGACAGTTTTTGTATGAAAACTCATTCCTGGTGGAACTTCATAGCAAAGTATAAAGTTCGTTTTGGATGGACAAAGTTAGTTGAAATAGACAGTTTTTGCATGAAAACTCATTCCTGGTGGAACTTCATAGCAAAGTACAAAGTTCGTTTTGGATGGACAAAGTTAGTTGCAATAGACAGTTTTTGCATGAAAACTCATTCCTGGTGGAACTTCATAGCAAAGTACAAAGTTCGTTTTGGATGGACAAAGTTAGTTGAAATAGACAGTTTTTGCATGAAAACTCATTCCTGGTGGAACTTCATAGCAAAGTACAAAGTTCGTTTTGGATGGACAAAGTTAGTTGAAATAGACAGTTTTTGCATGAAAACTCATTCCTGGTGGAACTTCATAGCAAAGTACAAAGTTCGTTTTGGATGGACAAAGTTAGTTGAAATAGACAGTTTTTGCATAAAAACTCATTCCTGGTGGAACTTCATAGCAAAGTACAAAGTTCGTTTTGGATGGACGATTTAAGTTGAAATAGACAGTTTTTGTATGAAAACTCATTCCTGGTGGAACTTCATAGCAAAGTACAAAGTTCGTTTTGGATGGACAAAGTTAGTTGAAATAGACAGTTTTTGCATGAAAACTCATTCCTGGTGGAACTTCATAGCAAAGTACAAAGTTCGTTTTGGATGGATCAATTTAGTTGAAATAGACAGTTTTTGCATGAAAACTCATTCCTGGTGGAACTTCATAGCAAAGTACAAAGTTCGTTTTGGATGGACAAAGTTAGTTGAAATAGATAATTTTTGCATGAAAACTCATTCCTGGTGGAACTTCATAGCAAAGTACAAAGTTCGTTTTGGATGGACAAAGTTAGTTGAAATAGACAGTTTTTGCATGAAAACTCATTCCTGGTGGAACTTCATAGCAAAGTACAAAGTTCGTTTTGGATGGACAAAGTTAGTTGAAATAGATAATTTTTGCATGAAAACTCATTCCTGGTGGAACTTCATAGCAAAGTACAAAGTTCGTTTTGGATGGACAAAGTTAGTTGAAATAGACAGTTTTTGCATGAAAACTCATTCCTGGTGGAACTTCATAGCAAAGTACAAAGTTCGTTTTGGATGGACAAAGTTAGTTGAAATAGACAGTTTTTGCATGAAAACTCATTCCTGGTGGAACTTCATAGCAAAGTACAAAGTTCGTTTTGGATGGACAAAGTTAGTTGAAATAGATAATTTTTGCATGAAAACTCATTCCTGGTGGAACTTCATAGCAAAGTACAAAGTTCGTTTTGGATGGATCAATTTAGTTGAAATAGACAGTTTTTGCATGAAAACTCATTCCTGGTGGAACTTCATAGCAAAGTACAAAGTTCGTTTTGGATGGACAAAGTTAGTTGAAATAGACAGTTTTTGCATGAAAACTCATTCCTGGTGGAACTTCATAGCAAAGTACAAAGTTCGTTTTGGATGGACAAAGTTAGTTGAAATAGACAGTTTTTGCATGAAAACTCATTCCTGGTGGAACTTCATAGCAAAGTACAAAGTTCGTTTTGGATGGATCAATTTAGTTGAAATAGACAGTTTTTGCATAAAAACTCATTCCTGGTGGAACTTCATAGCAAAGTACAAAGTTCGTTTTGGATGGATCAATTTAGTTGAAATAGACAGTTTTTGCATGAAAACTCATTCCTGGTGGAACTTCATAGCAAAGTACAAAGTTCGTTTTGGATGGACAAAGTTAGTTGAAATAGACAGTTTTTGCATGAAAACTCATTCCTGGTGGAACTTCATAGCAAAGTACAAAGTTCGTTTTGGATGGATCAATTTAGTTGAAATAGACAGTTTTTGCATGAAAACTCATTCCTGGTGGAACTTCATAGCAAAGTACAAAGTTCGTTTTGGATGGACAAAGTTAGTTGAAATAGACAGTTTTTGCATGAAAACTCATTCCTGGTGGAACTTCATAGCAAAGTACAAAGTTCGTTTTGGATGGACAAAGTTAGTTGAAATAGATAATTTTTGCATGAAAACTCATTCCTGGTGGAACTTCATAGCAAAGTACAAAGTTCGTTTTGGATGGACAAAGTTAGTTGAAATAGATAATTTTTGCATGAAAACTCATTCCTGGTGGAACTTCATAGCAAAGTACAAAGTTCGTTTTGGATGGACAAAGTTAGTTGAAATAGACAGTTTTTGCATGAAAACTCATTCCTGGTGGAACTTCATAGCAAAGTACAAAGTTCGTTTTGGATGGATCAATTTAGTTGAAATAGACAGTTTTTGCATAAAAACTCATTCCTGGTGGAACTTCATAGCAAAGTACAAAGTTCGTTTTGGATGGATCAATTTAGTTGAAATAGACAGTTTTTGCATGAAAACTCATTCCTGGTGGAACTTCATAGCAAAGTACAAAGTTCGTTTTGGATGGACAAAGTTAGTTGAAATAGACAGTTTTTGCATGAAAACTCATTCCTGGTGGAACTTCATAGCAAAGTACAAAGTTCGTTTTGGATGGATCAATTTAGTTGAAATAGACAGTTTTTGCATGAAAACTCATTCCTGGTGGAACTTCATAGCAAAGTACAAAGTTCGTTTTGGATGGACAAAGTTAGTTGAAATAGACAGTTTTTGCATGAAAACTCATTCCTGGTGGAACTTCATAGCAAAGTACAAAGTTCGTTTTGGATGGACAAAGTTAGTTGAAATAGACAGTTTTTGCATGAAAACTCATTCCTGGTGGAACTTCATAGCAAAGTACAAAGTTCGTTTTGGATGGATCAATTTAGTTGAAATAGACAGTTTTTGCATAAAAACTCATTCCTGGTGGAACTTCATAGCAAAGTACAAAGTTCGTTTTGGATGGATCAATTTAGTTGAAATAGACAGTTTTTGCATGAAAACTCATTCCTGGTGGAACTTCATAGCAAAGTACAAAGTTCGTTTTGGATGGACAAAGTTAGTTGAAATAGACAGTTTTTGCATGAAAACTCATTCCTGGTGGAACTTCATAGCAAAGTACAAAGTTCGTTTTGGATGGACGAATTAAGTTGAAATAGACAGTTTTTGCATGAAAACTCATTCCTGGTGGAACTTCATAGCAAAGTACAAAGTTCGTTTTGGATGGACAAAGTTAGTTGAAATAGACAGTTTTTGCATGAAAACTCATTCCTGGTGGAACTTCATAGCAAAGTACAAAGTTCGTTTTGGATGGACAAAGTTAGTTGAAATAGATAATTTTTGCATGAAAACTCATTCCTGGTGGAACTTCATAGCAAAGTACAAAGTTCGTTTTGGATGGACAAAGTTAGTTGAAATAGACAGTTTTTGCATGAAAACTCATTCCTGGTGGAACTTCATAGCAAAGTACAAAGTTCGTTTTGGATGGACAAAGTTAGTTTAAATAGACAGTTTTTGCATGAAAACTCATTCCTGGTGGAACTTCATAGCAAAGTACAAAGTTCGTTTTGGATGGATCAATTTAGTTGAAATAGACAGTTTTTGCATAAAAACTCATTCCTGGTGGAACTTCATAGCAAAGTACAAAGTTCGTTTTGGATGGATCAATTTAGTTGAAATAGACAGTTTTTGCATGAAAACTCATTCCTGGTGGAACTTCATAGCAAAGTACAAAGTTCGTTTTGGATGGACAAAGTTAGTTGAAATAGACAGTTTTTGCATGAAAACTCATTCCTGGTGGAACTTCATAGCAAAGTACAAAGTTCGTTTTGGATGGATCAATTTAGTTGAAATAGACAGTTTTTGCATGAAAACTCATTCCTGGTGGAACTTCATAGCAAAGTACAAAGTTCGTTTTGGATGGACAAAGTTAGTTGAAATAGACAGTTTTTGCATGAAAACTCATTCCTGGTGGAACTTCATAGCAAAGTACAAAGTTCGTTTTGGATGGACAAAGTTAGTTGAAATAGATAATTTTTGCATGAAAACTCATTCCTGGTGGAACTTCATAGCAAAGTACAAAGTTCGTTTTGGATGGACAAAGTTAGTTGAAATAGATAATTTTTGCATGAAAACTCATTCCTGGTGGAACTTCATAGCAAAGTACAAAGTTCGTTTTGGATGGACAAAGTTAGTTGAAATAGACAGTTTTTGCATGAAAACTCATTCCTGGTGGAACTTCATAGCAAAGTACAAAGTTCGTTTTGGATGGATCAATTTAGTTGAAATAGACAGTTTTTGCATAAAAACTCATTCCTGGTGGAACTTCATAGCAAAGTACAAAGTTCGTTTTGGATGGACAAAGTTAGTTGAAATAGATAATTTTTGCATGAAAACTCATTCCTGGTGGAACTTCATAGCAAAGTACAAAGTTCGTTTTGGATGGACAAAGTTAGTTGAAATAGATAATTTTTGCATGAAAACTCATTCCTGGTGGAACTTCATAGCAAAGTACAAAGTTCGTTTTGGATGGACAAAGTTAGTTGAAATAGACAGTTTTTGCATGAAAACTCATTCCTGGTGGAACTTCATAGCAAAGTACAAAGTTCGTTTTGGATGGATCAATTTAGTTGAAATAGACAGTTTTTGCATAAAAACTCATTCCTGGTGGAACTTCATAGCAAAGTACAAAGTTCGTTTTGGATGGACAAAGTTAGTTGAAATAGATAATTTTTGCATGAAAACTCATTCCTGGTGGAACTTCATAGCAAAGTACAAAGTTCGTTTTGGATGGACAAAGTTAGTTGAAATAGATAATTTTTGCATGAAAACTCATTCCTGGTGGAACTTCATAGCAAAGTACAAAGTTCGTTTTGGATGGACAAAGTTAGTTGAAATAGACAGTTTTTGCATGAAAACTCATTCCTGGTGGAACTTCATAGCAAAGTACAAAGTTCGTTTTGGATGGATCAATTTAGTTGAAATAGACAGTTTTTGCATAAAAACTCATTCCTGGTGGAACTTCATAGCAAAGTACAAAGTTCGTTTTGGATGGACAAAGTTAGTTGAAATAGATAATTTTTGCATGAAAACTCATTCCTGGTGGAACTTCATAGCAAAGTACAAAGTTCGTTTTGGATGGACAAAGTTAGTTGAAATAGATAATTTTTGCATGAAAACTCATTCCTGGTGGAACTTCATAGCAAAGTACAAAGTTCGTTTTGGATGGACAAAGTTAGTTGAAATAGACAGTTTTTGCATGAAAACTCATTCCTGGTGGAACTTCATAGCAAAGTACAAAGTTCGTTTTGGATGGATCAATTTAGTTGAAATAGACAGTTTTTGCATAAAAACTCATTCCTGGTGGAACTTCATAGCAAAGTACAAAGTTCGTTTTGGATGGATCAATTTAGTTGAAATAGACAGTTTTTGCATGAAAACTCATTCCTGGTGGAACTTCATAGCAAAGTACAAAGTTCGTTTTGGATGGATCAATTTAGTTGAAATAGACAGTTTTTGCATGAAAACTCATTCCTGGTGGAACTTCATAGCAAAGTACAAAGTTCGTTTTGGATGGACAAAGTTAGTTGAAATAGACAGTTTTTGCATGAAAACTCATTCCTGGTGGAACTTCATAGCAAAGTACAAAGTTCGTTTTGGATGGACAAAGTTAGTTGAAATAGATAATTTTTGCATGAAAACTCATTCCTGGTGGAACTTCATAGCAAAGTACAAAGTTCGTTTTGGATGGACAAAGTTAGTTGAAATAGACAGTTTTTGCATGAAAACTCATTCCTGGTGGAACTTCATAGCAAAGTACAAAGTTCGTTTTGGATGGACAAAGTTAGTTGAAATAGACAGTTTTTGCATGAAAACTCATTCCTGGTGGAACTTCATAGCAAAGTACAAAGTTCGTTTTGGATGGACAAAGTTAGTTGAAATAGATAATTTTTGCATGAAAACTCATTCCTGGTGGAACTTCATAGCAAAGTACAAAGTTCGTTTTGGATGGATCAATTTAGTTGAAATAGACAGTTTTTGCATGAAAACTCATTCCTGGTGGAACTTCATAGCAAAGTACAAAGTTCGTTTTGGATGGACAAAGTTAGTTGAAATAGACAGTTTTTGCATGAAAACTCATTCCTGGTGGAACTTCATAGCAAAGTACAAAGTTCGTTTTGGATGGACAAAGTTAGTTGAAATAGACAGTTTTTGCATGAAAACTCATTCCTGGTGGAACTTCATAGCAAAGTACAAAGTTCGTTTTGGATGGACAAAGTTAGTTGAAATAGATAATTTTTGCATGAAAACTCATTCCTGGTGGAACTTCATAGCAAAGTACAAAGTTCGTTTTGGATGGATCAATTTAGTTGAAATAGACAGTTTTTGCATGAAAACTCATTCCTGGTGGAACTTCATAGCAAAGTACAAAGTTCGTTTTGGATGGACAAAGTTAGTTGAAATAGACAGTTTTTGCATAAAAACTCATTCCTGGTGGAACTTCATAGCAAAGTACAAAGTTCGTTTTGGATGGACGATTTAAGTTGAAATAGACAGTTTTTGTATGAAAACTCATTCCTGGTGGAACTTCATAGCAAAGTACAAAGTTCGTTTTGGATGGACAAAGTTAGTTGAAATAGACAGTTTTTGCATGAAAACTCATTCCTGGTGGAACTTCATAGCAAAGTACAAAGTTCGTTTTGGATGGATCAATTTAGTTGAAATAGACAGTTTTTGCATGAAAACTCATTCCTGGTGGAACTTCATAGCAAAGTACAAAGTTCGTTTTGGATGGACAAAGTTAGTTGAAATAGATAATTTTTGCATGAAAACTCATTCCTGGTGGAACTTCATAGCAAAGTACAAAGTTCGTTTTGGATGGATCAATTTAGTTGAAATAGACAGTTTTTGCATAAAAACTCATTCCTGGTGGAACTTCATAGCAAAGTACAAAGTTCGTTTTGGATGGATCAATTTAGTTGAAATAGACAGTTTTTGCATGAAAACTCATTCCTGGTGGAACTTCATAGCAAAGTACAAAGTTCGTTTTGGATGGACAAAGTTAGTTGAAATAGATAATTTTTGCATGAAAACTCATTCCTGGTGGAACTTCATAGCAAAGTACAAAGTTCGTTTTGGATGGATCAATTTAGTTGAAATAGACAGTTTTTGCATAAAAACTCATTCCTGGTGGAACTTCATAGCAAAGTACAAAGTTCGTTTTGGATGGATCAATTTAGTTGAAATAGACAGTTTTTGCATGAAAACTCATTCCTGGTGGAACTTCATAGCAAAGTACAAAGTTCGTTTTGGATGGACAAAGTTAGTTGAAATAGACAGTTTTTGCATGAAAACTCATTCCTGGTGGAACTTCATAGCAAAGTACAAAGTTCGTTTTGGATGGATCAATTTAGTTGAAATAGACAGTTTTTGCATGAACACTCATTCCTGGTGGAACTTCATAGCAAAGTACAAAGTTCGTTTTGGATGGACAAAGTTAGTTGAAATAGACAGTTTTTGCATGAAAACTCATTCCTGGTGGAACTTCATAGCAAAGTACAAAGTTCGTTTTGGATGGACAAAGTTAGTTGAAATAGACAGTTTTTGCATAAAAACTCATTCCTGGTGGAACTTCATAGCAAAGTACAAAGTTCGTTTTGGATGGATCAATTTAGTTGAAATAGACAGTTTTTGCATGAAAACTCATTCCTGGTGGAACTTCATAGTAAAGTACAAAGTTCGTTTTGGATGGATCAATTTAGTTGAAATAGACAGTTTTTGCATGAAAACTCATTCCTGGTGGAACTTCATAGCAAAGTACAAAGTTCGTTTTGGATGGACAAAGTTAGTTGAAATAGACAGTTTTTGCATGAAAACTCATTCCTGGTGGAACTTCATAGCAAAGTACAAAGTTCGTTTTGGATGGACAAAGTTAGTTGAAATAGACAGTTTTTGCATGAAAACTCATTCCTGGTGGAACTTCATAGCAAAGTACAAAGTTCGTTTTGGATGGACAAAGTTAGTTGAAATAGACAGTTTTTGCATAAAAACTCATTCCTGGTGGAACTTCATAGCAAAGTACAAAGTTCGTTTTGGATGGATCAATTTAGTTGAAATAGACAGTTTTTGCATGAAAACTCATTCCTGGTGGAACTTCATAGCAAAGTACAAAGTTCGTTTTGGATGGATCAATTTAGTTGAAATAGACAGTTTTTGCATGAAAACTCATTCCTGGTGGAACTTCATAGCAAAGTACAAAGTTCGTTTTGGATGGATCAATTTAGTTGAAATAGACAGTTTTTGCATGAAAACTCATTCCTGGTGGAACTTCATAGTAAAGTACAAAGTTCGTTTTGGATGGATCAATTTAGTTGAAATAGACAGTTTTTGCATGAAAACTCATTCCTGGTGGAACTTCATAGCAAAGTACAAAGTTCGTTTTGGATGGACAAAGTTAGTTGAAATAGACAGTTTTTGCATGAAAACTCATTCCTGGTGGAACTTCATAGCAAAGTACAAAGTTCGTTTTGGATGGACAAAGTTAGTTGAAATAGACAGTTTTTGCATGAAAACTCATTCCTGGTGGAACTTCATAGCAAAGTACAAAGTTCGTTTTGGATGGATCAATTTAGTTGAAATAGACAGTTTTTGCATGAAAACTCATTCCTGGTGGAACTTCATAGCAAAGTACAAAGTTCGTTTTGGATGGACAAAGTTAGTTGAAATAGACAGTTTTTGCATGAAAACTCATTCCTGGTGGAACTTCATAGCAAAGTACAAAGTTCGTTTTGGATGGACAAAGTTAGTTGAAATAGACAGTTTTTGCATGAAAACTCATTCCTGGTGGAACTTCATAGCAAAGTACAAAGTTCGTGTTGGATGGACGAATTAAGTTGAAATAGACAGTTTTTGCATGAAAACTCATTCCTGGTGGAACTTCATAGCAAAGTACAAAGTTCGTTTTGGATGGACAAAGTTAGTTGAAATAGACAGTTTTTGCATGAAAACTCATTCCTGGTGGAACTTCATAGCAAAGTACAAAGTTCGTTTTGGATGGACAAAGTTAGTTGAAATAGACAGTTTTTGCATGAAAACTCATTCCTGGTGGAACTTCATAGCAAAGTACAAAGTTCGTTTTGGATGGATCAATTTAGTTGAAATAGACAGTTTTTGCATGAAAACTCATTCCTGGTGGAACTTCATAGCAAAGTACAAAGTTCGTTTTGGATGTACGAATTAAGTTGAAATAGACAGTTTTTGTATGAAAACTCATTCCTGGTGGAACTTCATAGCAAAGTACAAAGTTCGTTTTGGATGGACAAAGTTAGTTGAAATAGACAGTTTTTGCATGAAAACTCATTCCTGGTGGAACTTCATAGCAAAGTACAAAGTTCGTTTTGGATGGACAAAGTTAGTTGAAATAGACAGTTTTTGCATGAAAACTCATTCCTGGTGGAACTTCATAGCAAAGTACAAAGTTCGTTTTGGATGGACAAAGTTAGTTGAAATAGACAGTTTTTGCATGAAAACTCATTCCTGGTGGAACTTCATAGCAAAGTACAAAGTTCGTGTTGGATGGACGAATTAAGTTGAAATAGACAGTTTTTGCATGAAAACTCATTCCTGGTGGAACTTCATAGCAAAGTACAAAGTTCGTTTTGGATGGACAAAGTTAGTTGAAATAGACAGTTTTTGCATGAAAACTCATTCCTGGTGGAACTTCATAGCAAAGTACAAAGTTCGTTTTGGATGGATCAATTTAGTTGAAATAGACAGTTTTTGCATGAAAACTCATTCCTGGTGGAACTTCATAGCAAAGTACAAAGTTCGTTTTGGATGTACGAATTAAGTTGAAATAGACAGTTTTTGTATGAAAACTCATTCCTGGTGGAACTTCATAGCAAAGTACAAAGTTCGTTTTGGATGGACAAAGTTAGTTGAAATAGACAGTTTTTGCATGAAAACTCATTCCTGGTGGAACTTCATAGCAAAGTACAAAGTTCGTTTTGGATGGACAAAGTTAGTTGAAATAGACAGTTTTTGCATGAAAACTCATTCCTGGTGGAACTTCATAGCAAAGTACAAAGTTCGTTTTGGATGGACAAAGTTAGTTGAAATAGACAGTTTTTGCATGAAAACTCATTCCTGGTGGAACTTCATAGCAAAGTACAAAGTTCGTTTTGGATGGACAAAGTTAGTTGAAATAGACAGTTTTTGCATGAAAACTCATTCCTGGTGGAACTTCATAGCAAAGTACAAAGTTCGTTTTGGATGGACAAAGTTAGTTGAAATAGACAGTTTTTGCATGAAAACTCATTCCTGGTGGAACTTCATAGCAAAGTACAAAGTTCGTTTTGGATGTACGAATTAAGTTGAAATAGACAGTTTTTGTATGAAAACTCATTCCTGGTGGAACTTCATAGCAAAGTACAAAGTTCGTTTTGGATGGACAAAGTTAGTTGAAATAGACAGTTTTTGCATGAAAACTCATTCCTGGTGGAACTTCATAGCAAAGTACAAAGTTCGTTTTGGATGGACAAAGTTAGTTGAAATAGACAGTTTTTGCATGAAAACTCATTCCTGGTGGAACTTCATAGCAAAGTACAAAGTTCGTTTTGGATGGACAAAGTTAGTTGAAATAGACAGTTTTTGCATGAAAACTCATTCCTGGTGGAACTTCATAGCAAAGTACAAAGTTCGTTTTGGATGGACAAAGTTAGTTGAAATAGACAGTTTTTGCATGAAAACTCATTCCTGGTGGAACTTCATAGCAAAGTACAAAGTTCGTTTTGGATGGACAAAGTTAGTTGAAATAGACAGTTTTTGCATGAAAACTCATTCCTGGTGGAACTTCATAGCAAAGTACAAAGTTCGTTTTGGATGGACAAAGTTAGTTGAAATAGACAGTTTTTGCATGAAAACTCATTCCTGGTGGAACTTCATAGCAAAGTACAAAGTTCGTTTTGGATGGACAAAGTTAGTTGAAATAGACAGTTTTTGCATGAAAACTCATTCCTGGTGGAACTTCATAGCAAAGTACAAAGTTCGTTTTGGATGGATCAATTTAGTTGAAATAGACAGTTTTTGCATGAAAACTCATTCCTGGTGGAACTTCATAGCAAAGTACAAAGTTCGTTTTGGATGGACAAAGTTAGTTGAAATAGACAGTTTTTGTATGAAAACTCATTCCTGGTGGAACTTCATAGCAAAGTACAAAGTTCGTTTTGGATGGACAAAGTTAGTTGAAATAGACAGTTTTTGCATGAAAACTCATTCCTGGTGGAACTTCATAGCAAAGTACAAAGTTCGTTTTGGATGGACGAATTAAGTTGAAATAGACAGTTTTTGCATGAAAACTCATTCCTGGTGGAACTTCATAGCAAAGTACAAAGTTCGTTTTGGATGGACAAAGTTAGTTGAAATAGACAGTTTTTGCATGAAAACTCATTCCTGGTGGAACTTCATAGCAAAGTACAAAGTTCGTTTTGGATGGACAAAGTTAGTTGAAATAGACAGTTTTTGCATGAAAACTCATTCCTGGTGGAACTTCATAGCAAAGTACAAAGTTCGTTTTGGATGGACAAAGTTAGTTGAAATAGATAATTTTTGCATGAAAACTCATTCCTGGTGGAACTTCATAGCAAAGTACAAAGTTCGTTTTGGATGGACAAATTAAGTTTAAATAGACAGTTTTTGCATAAAAACTCATTCCTGGTGGAACTTCATAGCAAAGTACAAAGTTCGTTTTGGATGGATCAATTTAGTTGAAATAGACAGTTTTTGCATGAAAACTCATTCCTGGTGGAACTTCATAGCAAAGTACAAAGTTCGTTTTGGATGGACAAAGTTAGTTGAAATAGACAGTTTTTGCATGAAAACTCATTCCTGGTGGAACTTCATAGCAAAGTACAAAGTTCGTTTTGGATGGACAAAGTTAGTTGAAATAGACAGTTTTTGCATGAAAACTCATTCCTGGTGGAATTTCATAGCAAAGTACAAAGTTCGTTTTGGATGGACAAAGTTAGTTGAAATAGACAGTTTTTGCATGAAAACTCATTCCTGGTGGAACTTCATAGCAAAGTACAAAGTTCGTTTTGGATGGACAAAGTTAGTTGAAATAGACAGTTTTTGCATGAAAACTCATTCCAGGTGGAACTTCATAGCAAAGTACAAAGTTCGTTTTGGATTTACAAAGTTAGTTGAAATAGACAGTTTTTGCATGAAAACTCATTCCTGGTGGAACTTCATAGCAAAGTACAAAGTTCGTTTTGGATGGACGAATTAAGTTGAAATAGACAGTTTTTGCATAAAAACTCATTACTGGTGGAACTTCATAGCAAAGTACAAAGTTCGTTTTGGATGGACAAAGTTAGTTGAAATAGACAGTTTTTGCATGAAAACTCATTCCTGGTGGAACTTCATAGCAAAGTACAAAGTTCGTTTTGGATGGACAAAGTTAGTTGAAATAGACAGTTTTTGCATGAAAACTCATTCCTGGTGGAACTTCATAGCAAAGTACAAAGTTCGTTTTGGATGGATCAATTTAGTTGAAATAGACAGTTTTTGCATGAAAACTCATTCCTGGTGGAACTTCATAGCAAAGAACAAAGTTCGTTTTGGATGGATCAATTTAGTTGAAATAGACAGTTTTTGCATGAAAACTCATTCCTGGTGGAACTTCATAGCAAAGTACAAAGTTCGTTTTGGATGGATCAATTTAGTTGAAATAGACAGTTTTTGCATGAAAACTCATTCCTGGTGGAACTTCATAGCAAAGTACAAAGTTCGTTTTGGATGGACAAAGTTAGTTGAAATAGACAGTTCTTGCATGAAAACTCATTCCTGGTGGAACTTCATAGCAAAGAACAAAGTTCGTTTTGGATGGATCAATTTAGTTGAAATAGACAGTTTTTGCATGAAAACTCATTCCTGGTGGAACTTCATAGCAAAGTACAAAGTTCGTTTTGGATGGACAAAGTTAGTTGAAATAGACAGTTTTTGCATGAAAACTCATTCCTGGTGGAACTTCATAGCAAAGTACAAAGTTCGTTTTGGATGGATCAATTTAGTTGAAATAGACAGTTTTTGCATGAAAACTCATTCCTGGTGGAACTTCATAGCAAAGTACAAAGTTCGTTTTGGATGAACAAAGTTAGTTGAAATAGACAGTTTTTGCATGAAAACTCATTCCTGGTGGAACTTCATAGCAAAGTACAAAGTTCGTTTTGGATGGACAAAGTTAGTTGAAATAGACAGTTTTTGCATGAAAACTCATTCCTGGTGGAACTTCATAGCAAAGTACAAAGTTCGTTTTGGATGGACAAAGTTAGTTGAAATAGACAGTTTTTGCATGAAAACTCATTCCTGGTGGAACTTCATAGCAAAGTACAAAGTTCGTTTTGGATGGACAAAGTTAGTTGAAATAGACAGTTTTGCATGAAAACTCATTCCTGGTGGAACTTCATAGCAAAGTACAAAGTTCGAATCAGATGGACAAAGTTAGTTGAAATAGACAGTTTTTGCATGAAAACTCATTCCTGGTGGAACTTCATAGCAAAGTACAAAGTTCGTTTTGGATGGACAAAGTTAGTTGAAATAGACAGTTTTTGCATGAAAACTCATTCCTGGTGGAACTTCATAGCAAAGTACAAAGTTCGTTTTGGATGGACAAAGTTAGTTGAAATAGACCGTTTTTGCATGAAAACTCATTCCTGGTGGAACTTCATAGGAAAGTACAAAGTTCGAATCAGATGGACAAAGTTAGTTGAAATAGACAGTTTTTGCATGAAAACTCATTCCTGGTGGAACTTCATAGCAAAGTACAAAGTTCGTTTTGGATGGACAAAGTTAGTTGAAATAGACAGTTTTTGCATGAAAACTCATTCCTGGTGGAACTTCATAGCAAAGTACAAAGTTCGTTTTGGATGGACAAAGTTAGTTGAAATAGACAGTTTTTGCATGAAAACTCATTCCTGGTGGAACTTCATAGCAAAGTACAAAGTTCGTTTTGGATGGACAAAGTTAGTTGAAATAGACAGTTTTTGCATGAAAACTCATTCCTGGTGGAACTTCATAGCAAAGTACAAAGTTCGTTTTGGATGGACAAAGTTAGTTGAAATAGACAGTTTTTGCATGAAAACTCATTCCTGGTGGAACTTCATAGCAAAGTACAAAGTTCGTTTTGGATGGACAAAGTTAGTTGAAATAGACAGTTTTTGCATGAAAACTCATTCCTGGTGGAACTTCATAGCAAAGTACAAAGTTCGTTTTGGATGGACAAAGTTAGTTGAAATAGACAGTTTTTGCATGAAAACTCATTCCTGGTGGAACTTCATAGCAAAGTACAAAGTTCGTTTTGGATGGATCAATTTAGTTGAAATAGACAGTTTTTGCATGAAAACTCATTCCTGGTGGAACTTCATAGCAAAGTACAAAGTTCGTTTTGGATGAACAAAGTTAGTTGAAATAGACAGTTTTTGCATGAAAACTCATTCCTGGTGGAACTTCATAGCAAAGTACAAAATTCGTTTTGGATGGACAAAGTTAGTTGAAACAGACAGTTTTTGCATAAAAACTCATTCCTGGTGGAACTTCATAGCAAAGTACAAAGTTCGTTTTGGATGGACAAAGTTAGTTGAAATAGACAGTTTTTGCATGAAAACTCATTCCTGGTGGAACTTCATAGCAAAGTACAAAGTTCGTTTTGGATGGACGAATTAAGTTGAAATAGACAGTTTTTGTATGAAAACTCATTCCTGGTGGAACTTCATAGCAAAGTACAAAGTTCGTTTTGGATGGACAAAGTTAGTTGAAATAGACAGTTTTTGCATGAAAACTCATTCCTGGTGGAACTTCATAGCAAAGTACAAAGTTCGTTTTGGATGGACAAAGTTAGTTGAAATAGACAGTTTTTGCATGAAAACTCATTCCTGGTGGAACTTCATAGCAAAGTACAAAGTTCGTTTTGGATGGATCAATTTAGTTGAAATAGACAGTTTTTGCATGAAAACTCATTCCTGGTAGAACTTCATAGCAAAGTACAAAGTTCGTTTTGGATGGACAAAGTTAGTTGAAATAGACAGTTTTTGCATGAAAACTCATTCCTGGTGGAACTTCATAGCAAAGTACAAAATTCGTTTTGGATGGACAAAGTTAGTTGAAACAGACAGTTTTTGCATAAAAACTCATTCCTGGTGGAACTTCATAGCAAAGTACAAAGTTCGTTTTGGATGGACAAAGTTAGTTGAAATAGACAGTTTTTGCATGAAAACTCATTCCTGGTGGAACTTCATAGCAAAGTACAAAGTTCGTTTTGGATGGACAAAGTTAGTTGAAATAGACAGTTTTTGCATGAAAACTCATTCCTGGTGGAACTTCATAGCAAAGTACAAAGTTCGTTTTGGATGGACAAAGTTAGTTGAAATAGACAGTTTTTGCATGAAAACTCATTCCAGGTGGAACTTCATAGCAAAGTACAAAGTTCGTTTTGGATTTACAAAGTTAGTTGAAATAGACAGTTTTTGCATAAAAACTCATTCCTGGTGGAACTTCATAGCAAAGTACAAAGTTCGTTTTGGATGGACGAATTAAGTTGAAATAGACAGTTTTTGCATGAAAACTCATTCCTGGTGGAACTTCATAGCAAAGTACAAAGTTCGTTTTGGATGGACGAATTAAGTTGAAATAGACAGTTTTTGCATAAAAACTCATTCCTGGTGGAACTTCATAGCAAAGTACAAAGTTCGTTTTGGATGGACAAAGTTAGTTGAAATAGACAGTTTTTGCATGAAAACTCATTCCTGGTGGAACTTCATAGCAAAGTACAAAGTTCGTTTAGGATGGACAAAGTTAGTTGAAATAGACAGTTTTTGCATGAAAACTCATTCCTGGTGGAACTTCATAGCAAAGTACAAAGTTCGTTTTGGATGGACAAAGTTAGTTGAAATAGATAATTTTTGCATGAAAACTCATTCCTGGTGGAACTTCATAGCAAAGTACAAAGTTCGTTTTGGATGGACAAAGTCAGTTGAAATAGACAGTTTTTGCATAAAATCTCATTCCTGGTGGAACTTCATAGCAAAGTACAAAGTTCGTTTTGGATGGACAAAGTTAGTTGAAATAGACAGTTTTTGCATGAAAACTCATTCCTGGTGGAACTTCATAGCAAAGTACAAAGTTCGTTTTGGATGGACAAAGTTAGTTGAAATAGACAGTTTTTGCATGAAAACTCATTCCTGGTGGAACTTCATAGCAAAGTACAAAGTTCGTTTTGGATGGACAAAGTTAGTTGAAATAGACAGTTTTTGCATGAAAACTCATTCCTGGTGGAACTTCATAGCAAAGTACAAAGTTCGTTTTGGATGGACGAATTAAGTTGAAATAGACAGTTTTTGCATGAAAACTCAGTCCTGGTGGAACTTCATAGCAAAGTACAAAGTTCGTTTTGGATGGATCAATTTAGTTGAAATAGACAGTTCTTGCATGAAAACTCATTCCTGGTGGAACTTCATAGCAAAGTACAAAGTTCGTTTTGGATGGACAAAGTTAGTTGAAATAGACAGTTTTTGCATAAAAACTCATTCCTGGTGGAACTTCATAGCAAAGTACAAAGTTCGTTTTGGATGGATCAATTTAGTTGAAATAGACAGTTCTTGCATGAAAACTCATTCCTGGTAGAACTTCATAGCAAAGTACAAAGTTCGTTTTAGATGGACAAAGTTAGTTGAAATAGACAGTTTTTGCATGAAAACTCATTCCTGGTGGAACTTCATAGCAAAGTACAAAGTTCGTTTTGGATGGACAAAGTTAGTTGAAATAGACAGCTTTTGCATAAAAACTCATTCCTGGTGGAAGTTCATAGCAAAGTACAAAGTTCGTATCGGATGGATCAATCTAGTTGAAATAGACAGTTTTTGTATGAAAACTCATTCCTGGTGGAACTTCATAGCAAAGTACAAAGTTCGTTTTGGATGGACAAAGTTAGTTGAAATAGACAGTTTTTGCATAAAAACTCATTCCTGGTGGAACTTCATAGCAAAGTAAAAAGTTCGTTTTGGATGGATCAATTTAGTTGAAATAGACAGTTTTTGCATGAAAACTCATTCCTGGTGGAACTTCATAGCAAAGTACAAAGTTCGTTTTAGATGGACAAAGTTAGTTGAAATAGACAGTTTTTGCATGAAAACTCATTCCTGGTGGAACTTCATAGCAAAGTACAAAGTTCGTTTTGGATGGACGAATTAAGTTGAAATAGACAGTTTTTGTATGAAAACTCATTCCTGGTGGAACTTCATAGCAAAGTACAAAGTTCGAATCAGATGGACGAATTAAGTTGAAATAGACAGTTTTTGCATGAAAACTCATTCCTGGTGGAACTTCATAGCAAAGTACAAAGTTCGTTTTGGATGGATCAATTTAGTTGAAATAGACAGTTTTTGCATGAAAACTCATTCGTGGTGGAACTTCATAGCAAAGTACAAAGTTCGTTTTGGATGGATCAATTTAGTTGAAATAGACAGTTTTTGCATGAAAACTCATTCCTGGTGGAACTTCATAGCAAAGTACAAAGTTCGTTTTGGATGGACAAAGTTAGTTGAAATAGACAGTTTTTGCATAAAAACTCATTCCTGGTGGAACTTCATAGCAAAGTACAAAGTTCGTTTTGGATGGACAAAGTTAGTTGAAATAGACAGTTTTTGCATAAAAACTCATTCCTGGTGGAACTTCATAGCAAAGTACAAAGTTCGTATCGGATGGACGAATTAAGTTGAAATAGACAGTTTTTGCATGAAAACTCATTTCTGGTGGAACTTCATAGCAAAGTACAAAGTTCGTTTTGGATGGACAAAATTAGTTGAAATAGACAGTTTTTGCATGAAAACTCATTCCTGGTGGAACTTCATAGCAAAGTACAAAGTTCGTATCGGTTGGATCAATTTAGTTGAAATAGACAGTTTTTGCATGAAAACTCATTCCTGGTGGAACTTCATAGCAAAGTACAAAGTTCGTTTTGGATGGACAAAGTTAGTTGAAATAGACAGTTTTTGCATGAAAACTCATTCCTGGTGGAACTTCATAGCAAAGTACAAAGTTCGTATCGGTTGGATCAATTTAGTTGAAATAGACAGTTTTTGCATGAAAACTCATTCCTGGTGGAACTTCATAGCAAAGTACAAAGTTCGTTTTGGATGGACAAAGTTAGTTGAAATAGACAGTTTTTGCATGAAAACTCATTCCTGGTGGAACTTCATAGCAAAGTACAAAGTTCGTTTTGGATGGATCAATTTAGTTGAAATAGACAGTTTTTGCATGAAAACTCATTCGTGGTGGAACTTCATAGCAAAGTACAAACTTCGTTTTGGATGGATCAATTTAGTTGAAATAGACAGTTTTTGCATGAAAACTCATTCCTGGTGGAACTTCATAGCAAAGTACAAAGTTCGTTTTGGATGGACAAAGTTAGTAGAAATAGACAGTTTTTGCATAAAAACTCATTCCTGGTGGAACTTCATAGCAAAGTACAAAGTTCGTTTTGGATGGATCAATTTAGTTGAAATAGACAGTTTTTGCATAAAAACTCATTCCTGGTGGAACTTCATAGCAAAGTACAAAGTTCGTTTTGGATGGACAAAGTTAGTTGAAATAGACAGTTTTTGCATGAAAACTCATTCCTGGTGGAACTTCATAGCAAAGTACAAAGTTCGTTTGGGATGGATCAATTTAGTTGAAATAGACAGTTTTTGCATGAAAACTCATTCCTGGTGGAACTTCATAGCAAAGTACAAAGTTCGTTTTGGATGGATCAATTTAGTTGAAATAGACAGTTCTTGCATGAAAACTCATTCCTGGTAGAACTTCATAGCAAAGTACAAAGTTCGTATCGGATGGACGAATTAAGTTGAAATAGACAGTTTTTGCATGAAAACTCATTCCTGGTGGAACTTCATAGCAAAGAACAAAGTTCGTTTTGGATGGATCAATTTAGTTGAAATAGACAGTTTTTGCATGAAAACTCATTCCTGGTGGAACTTCATAGCAAAGTACAAAGTTCGTTTTGGATGGATCAATTTAGTTGAAATAGACAGTTATTGCATGAAAACTCATTCCTGGTAGAACTTCATAGCAAAGTACAAAGTCCGTTTTGGATGGATCAATTTAGTTGAAATAGACAGTTTTTGCATGAAAACTCATTCCTGGTGGAACTTCATAGCAAAGTACAAAGTTCGTATCGGATGCACCAATTTAGTTGAAATAGACAGTTTTTGCATGAAAACTCATTCCTGGTGGAACTTCATAGCAAAGTACAAAGTTCGTATCGGATGCACCAATTTAGTTGAAATAGACAGTTCTTGCATGAAAACTCATTCCTGGTGGAACTTCATAGCAAAGTACAAAGTTCGTTTTGGATGGATCAATTTAGTTAAAATAGACAGTTTTTGCATGAAAACTCATTCCTGGTGGAACTTCATAGCAAAGTACAAAGTTCGTTTTGGATGCACCAATTTAGTTGAAATAGACAGTTTTTGCATGAAAACTCATTCCTGGTGGAACTTCATAGCAAAGTACAAAGTTCGTTTTGGATGGATCAATTTAGTTAAAATAGACAGTTTTTGCATGAAAACTCATTCCTGGTGGAACTTCATAGCAAAGTACAAAGTTCGTTTTGGATGGATCAATTTAGTTAAAATAGACAGTTCTTGCATGAAAACTCATTCCTGGTGGAACTTCATAGCAAAGTACAAAGTTCGTTTTGGATGGATCAATTTAGTTGAAATAGACAGTTATTGCATGAAAACTCATTCCTGGTGGAACTTCATAGCAAAGTACAAAGTCCGTTTTGGATGGATCAATTTAGTTGAAATAGACAGTTTTTGCATGAAAACTCATTCCTGGTGGAACTTCATAGCAAAGTACAAAGTTCGTATCGGATGCACCAATTTAGTTGAAATAGACAGTTTTTGCATGAAAACTCATTCCTGGTGGAACTTCATAGCAAAGTACAAAGTTCGTTTTGGATGGACAAAGTTAGTTGAAATAGACAGTTTTTGCATGAAAACTCATTCCTGGTGGAACTTCATAGCAAAGTACAAAGTTCGTTTTGGATGGATCAATTTAGTTGAAATAGACAGTTATTGCATGAAAACTCATTCCTGGTAGAACTTCATAGCAAAGTACAAAGTCCGTTTTGGATGGATCAATTTAGTTGAAATAGACAGTTTTTGCATGTAAACTCATTCCTGTTGGAACTTCATAGCAAAGTACAAAGTTCGTATCGGATGCACCAATTTAGTTGAAATAGACAGTTTTTGCATGAAAACTCATTCCTGGTGGAACTTCATAGCAAAGTACAAAGTTCGTATCGGATGCACCAATTTAGTTGAAATAGACAGTTCTTGCATGAAAACTCATTCCTGGTGGAACTTCATAGCAAAGTACAAAGTTCGTTTTGGATGGATCAATTTAGTTAAAATAGACAGTTTTTGCATGAAAACTCATTCCTGGTGGAACTTCATAGCAAAGTACAAAGTTCGTTTTGGATGGACAAAGTTAGTTGAAATAGACAGTTTTTGCATGAAAACTCATTCCTGGTGGAACTTCATAGCAAAGTACAAAGTTCGTTTTGGATGGATCAATTTAGTTGAAATAGACAGTTTTTGCATGAAAACTCATTCCTGGTGGAACTTCATAGCAAAGTACAAAGTTCGTTTTGGATGGACAAAGTTAGTTGAAATAGACAGTTTTTGCATGAAAACTCATTCCTGGTGGAACTTCATAGCAAAGTACAAAGTTCGTTTTGGATGGACAAAGTTAGTTGAAATAGATAATTTTTGCATGAAAACTCATTCCTGGTGGAACTTCATAGCAAAGTACAAAGTTCGTTTTGGATGGACAAAGTTAGTTGAAATAGACAGTTTTTGCATGAAAACTCATTCCTGGTGGAACTTCATAGCAAAGTACAAAGTTCGTTTTGGATGGACAAAGTTAGTTGAAATAGACAGTTTTTGCATGAAAACTCATTCCTGGTGGAACTTCATAGCAAAGTACAAAGTTCGTTTTGGATGGACAAAGTTAGTTGAAATAGATAATTTTTGCATGAAAACTCATTCCTGGTGGAACTTCATAGCAAAGTACAAAGTTCGTTTTGGATGGATCAATTTAGTTGAAATAGACAGTTTTTGCATGAAAACTCATTCCTGGTGGAACTTCATAGCAAAGTACAAAGTTCGTTTTGGATGGACAAAGTTAGTTGAAATAGACAGTTTTTGCATGAAAACTCATTCCTGGTGGAACTTCATAGCAAAGTACAAAGTTCGTTTTGGATGGACAAAGTTAGTTGAAATAGACAGTTTTTGCATGAAAACTCATTCCTGGTGGAACTTCATAGCAAAGTACAAAGTTCGTTTTGGATGGACAAAGTTAGTTGAAATAGATAATTTTTGCATGAAAACTCATTCCTGGTGGAACTTCATAGCAAAGTACAAAGTTCGTTTTGGATGGATCAATTTAGTTGAAATAGACAGTTTTTGCATGAAAACTCATTCCTGGTGGAACTTCATAGCAAAGTACAAAGTTCGTTTTGGATGGACAAAGTTAGTTGAAATAGACAGTTTTTGCATAAAAACTCATTCCTGGTGGAACTTCATAGCAAAGTACAAAGTTCGTTTTGGATGGACGATTTAAGTTGAAATAGACAGTTTTTGTATGAAAACTCATTCCTGGTGGAACTTCATAGCAAAGTACAAAGTTCGTTTTGGATGGACAAAGTTAGTTGAAATAGACAGTTTTTGCATGAAAACTCATTCCTGGTGGAACTTCATAGCAAAGTACAAAGTTCGTTTTGGATGGATCAATTTAGTTGAAATAGACAGTTTTTGCATGAAAACTCATTCCTGGTGGAACTTCATAGCAAAGTACAAAGTTCGTTTTGGATGGACAAAGTTAGTTGAAATAGATAATTTTTGCATGAAAACTCATTCCTGGTGGAACTTCATAGCAAAGTACAAAGTTCGTTTTGGATGGATCAATTTAGTTGAAATAGACAGTTTTTGCATAAAAACTCATTCCTGGTGGAACTTCATAGCAAAGTACAAAGTTCGTTTTGGATGGATCAATTTAGTTGAAATAGACAGTTTTTGCATGAAAACTCATTCCTGGTGGAACTTCATAGCAAAGTACAAAGTTCGTTTTGGATGGACAAAGTTAGTTGAAATAGATAATTTTTGCATGAAAACTCATTCCTGGTGGAACTTCATAGCAAAGTACAAAGTTCGTTTTGGATGGATCAATTTAGTTGAAATAGACAGTTTTTGCATAAAAACTCATTCCTGGTGGAACTTCATAGCAAAGTACAAAGTTCGTTTTGGATGGATCAATTTAGTTGAAATAGACAGTTTTTGCATGAAAACTCATTCCTGGTGGAACTTCATAGCAAAGTACAAAGTTCGTTTTGGATGGACAAAGTTAGTTGAAATAGACAGTTTTTGCATGAAAACTCATTCCTGGTGGAACTTCATAGCAAAGTACAAAGTTCGTTTTGGATGGATCAATTTAGTTGAAATAGACAGTTTTTGCATGAACACTCATTCCTGGTGGAACTTCATAGCAAAGTACAAAGTTCGTTTTGGATGGACAAAGTTAGTTGAAATAGACAGTTTTTGCATGAAAACTCATTCCTGGTGGAACTTCATAGCAAAGTACAAAGTTCGTTTTGGATGGACAAAGTTAGTTGAAATAGACAGTTTTTGCATAAAAACTCATTCCTGGTGGAACTTCATAGCAAAGTACAAAGTTCGTTTTGGATGGATCAATTTAGTTGAAATAGACAGTTTTTGCATGAAAACTCATTCCTGGTGGAACTTCATAGTAAAGTACAAAGTTCGTTTTGGATGGATCAATTTAGTTGAAATAGACAGTTTTTGCATGAACACTCATTCCTGGTGGAACTTCATAGCAAAGTACAAAGTTCGTTTTGGATGGACAAAGTTAGTTGAAATAGACAGTTTTTGCATGAAAACTCATTCCTGGTGGAACTTCATAGCAAAGTACAAAGTTCGTTTTGGATGGACAAAGTTAGTTGAAATAGACAGTTTTTGCATGAAAACTCATTCCTGGTGGAACTTCATAGTAAAGTACAAAGTTCGTTTTGGATGGACAAAGTTAGTTGAAATAGACAGTTTTTGCATGAAAACTCATTCCTGGTGGAACTTCATAGCAAAGTACAAAGTTCGTTTTGGATGGATCAATTTAGTTGAAATAGACAGTTTTTGCATGAACACTCATTCCTGGTGGAACTTCATAGCAAAGTACAAAGTTCGTTTTGGATGGACAAAGTTAGTTGAAATAGACAGTTTTTGCATGAAAACTCATTCCTGGTGGAACTTCATAGCAAAGTACAAAGTTCGTTTTGGATGGACAAAGTTAGTTGAAATAGACAGTTTTTGCATAAAAACTCATTCCTGGTGGAACTTCATAGCAAAGTACAAAGTTCGTTTTGGATGGATCAATTTAGTTGAAATAGACAGTTTTTGCATGAAAACTCATTCCTGGTGGAACTTCATAGTAAAGTACAAAGTTCGTTTTGGATGGATCAATTTAGTTGAAATAGACAGTTTTTGCATGAAAACTCATTCCTGGTGGAACTTCATAGCAAAGTACAAAGTTCGTTTTGGATGGACAAAGTTAGTTGAAATAGACAGTTTTTGCATAAAAACTCATTCCTGGTGGAACTTCATAGCAAAGTACAAAGTTCGTTTTGGATGGATCAATTTAGTTGAAATAGACAGTTTTTGCATGAAAACTCATTCCTGGTGGAACTTCATAGTAAAGTACAAAGTTCGTTTTGGATGGATCAATTTAGTTGAAATAGACAGTTTTTGCATGAAAACTCATTCCTGGTGGAACTTCATAGCAAAGTACAAAGTTCGTTTTGGATGGACAAAGTTAGTTGAAATAGACAGTTTTTGCATGAAAACTCATTCCTGGTGGAACTTCATAGCAAAGTACAAAGTTCGTTTTGGATGGACAAAGTTAGTTGAAATAGACAGTTTTTGCATAAAAACTCATTCCTGGTGGAACTTCATAGCAAAGTACAAAGTTCGTTTTGGATGGATCAATTTAGTTGAAATAGACAGTTTTTGCATGAAAACTCATTCCTGGTGGAACTTCATAGCAAAGTACAAAGTTCGTTTTGGATGGATCAATTTAGTTGAAATAGACAGTTTTTGCATGAAAACTCATTCCTGGTGGAACTTCATAGTAAAGTACAAAGTTCGTTTTGGATGGATCAATTTAGTTGAAATAGACAGTTTTTGCATGAAAACTCATTCCTGGTGGAACTTCATAGCAAAGTACAAAGTTCGTTTTGGATGGACAAAGTTAGTTGAAATAGACAGTTTTTGCATGAAAACTCATTCCTGGTGGAACTTCATAGCAAAGTACAAAGTTCGTTTTGGATGGATCAATTTAGTTGAAATAGACAGTTTTTGCATGAAAACTCATTCCTGGTGGAACTTCATAGCAAAGTACAAAGTTCGTTTTGGATGGATCAATTTAGTTGAAATAGACAGTTTTTGCATGAAAACTCATTCCTGGTGGAACTTCATAGTAAAGTACAAAGTTCGTTTTGGATGGATCAATTTAGTTGAAATAGACAGTTTTTGCATGAAAACTCATTCCTGGTGGAACTTCATAGCAAAGTACAAAGTTCGTTTTGGATGGACAAAGTTAGTTGAAATAGACAGTTTTTGCATAAAAACTCATTCCTGGTGGAACTTCATAGCAAAGTACAAAGTTCGTTTTGGATGGATCAATTTAGTTGAAATAGACAGTTTTTGCATGAAAACTCATTCCTGGTGGAACTTCATAGTAAAGTACAAAGTTCGTTTTGGATGGATCAATTTAGTTGAAATAGACAGTTTTTGCATGAAAACTCATTCCTGGTGGAACTTCATAGCAAAGTACAAAGTTCGTTTTGGATGGACAAAGTTAGTTGAAATAGACAGTTTTTGCATGAAAACTCATTCCTGGTGGAACTTCATAGCAAAGTACAAAGTTCGTTTTGGATGGACAAAGTTAGTTGAAATAGACAGTTTTTGCATAAAAACTCATTCCTGGTGGAACTTCATAGCAAAGTACAAAGTTCGTTTTGGATGGATCAATTTAGTTGAAATAGACAGTTTTTGCATGAAAACTCATTCCTGGTGGAACTTCATAGCAAAGTACAAAGTTCGTTTTGGATGGATCAATTTAGTTGAAATAGACAGTTTTTGCATGAAAACTCATTCCTGGTGGAACTTCATAGTAAAGTACAAAGTTCGTTTTGGATGGATCAATTTAGTTGAAATAGACAGTTTTTGCATGAAAACTCATTCCTGGTGGAACTTCATAGCAAAGTACAAAGTTCGTTTTGGATGGACAAAGTTAGTTGAAATAGACAGTTTTTGCATGAAAACTCATTCCTGGTGGAACTTCATAGCAAAGTACAAAGTTCGTTTTGGATGGATCAATTTAGTTGAAATAGACAGTTTTTGCATGAAAACTCATTCCTGGTGGAACTTCATAGCAAAGTACAAAGTTCGTTTTGGATGGATCAATTTAGTTGAAATAGACAGTTTTTGCATGAAAACTCATTCCTGGTGGAACTTCATAGTAAAGTACAAAGTTCGTTTTGGATGGATCAATTTAGTTGAAATAGACAGTTTTTGCATGAAAACTCATTCCTGGTGGAACTTCATAGCAAAGTACAAAGTTCGTTTTGGATGGACAAAGTTAGTTGAAATAGACAGTTTTTGCATAAAAACTCATTCCTGGTGGAACTTCATAGCAAAGTACAAAGTTCGTTTTGGATGGATCAATTTAGTTGAAATAGACAGTTTTTGCATGAAAACTCATTCCTGGTGGAACTTCATAGTAAAGTACAAAGTTCGTTTTGGATGGATCAATTTAGTTGAAATAGACAGTTTTTGCATGAACACTCATTCCTGGTGGAACTTCATAGCAAAGTACAAAGTTCGTTTTGGATGGACAAAGTTAGTTGAAATAGACAGTTTTTGCATGAAAACTCATTCCTGGTGGAACTTCATAGCAAAGTACAAAGTTCGTTTTGGATGGACAAAGTTAGTTGAAATAGACAGTTTTTGCATGAAAACTCATTCCTGGTGGAACTTCATAGTAAAGTACAAAGTTCGTTTTGGATGGACAAAGTTAGTTGAAATAGACAGTTTTTGCATGAAAACTCATTCCTGGTGGAACTTCATAGCAAAGTACAAAGTTCGTTTTGGATGGATCAATTTAGTTGAAATAGACAGTTTTTGCATGAACACTCATTCCTGGTGGAACTTCATAGCAAAGTACAAAGTTCGTTTTGGATGGACAAAGTTAGTTGAAATAGACAGTTTTTGCATGAAAACTCATTCCTGGTGGAACTTCATAGCAAAGTACAAAGTTCGTTTTGGATGGACAAAGTTAGTTGAAATAGACAGTTTTTGCATAAAAACTCATTCCTGGTGGAACTTCATAGCAAAGTACAAAGTTCGTTTTGGATGGATCAATTTAGTTGAAATAGACAGTTTTTGCATGAAAACTCATTCCTGGTGGAACTTCATAGTAAAGTACAAAGTTCGTTTTGGATGGATCAATTTAGTTGAAATAGACAGTTTTTGCATGAAAACTCATTCCTGGTGGAACTTCATAGCAAAGTACAAAGTTCGTTTTGGATGGACAAAGTTAGTTGAAATAGACAGTTTTTGCATGAAAACTCATTCCTGGTGGAACTTCATAGCAAAGTACAAAGTTCGTTTTGGATGGACAAAGTTAGTTGAAATAGACAGTTTTTGCATAAAAACTCATTCCTGGTGGAACTTCATAGCAAAGTACAAAGTTCGTTTTGGATGGATCAATTTAGTTGAAATAGACAGTTTTTGCATGAAAACTCATTCCTGGTGGAACTTCATAGCAAAGTACAAAGTTCGTTTTGGATGGATCAATTTAGTTGAAATAGACAGTTTTTGCATGAAAACTCATTCCTGGTGGAACTTCATAGCAAAGTACAAAGTTCGTTTTGGATGGATCAATTTAGTTGAAATAGACAGTTTTTGCATGAAAACTCATTCCTGGTGGAACTTCATAGTAAAGTACAAAGTTCGTTTTGGATGGATCAATTTAGTTGAAATAGACAGTTTTTGCATGAAAACTCATTCCTGGTGGAACTTCATAGCAAAGTACAAAGTTCGTTTTGGATGGACAAAGTTAGTTGAAATAGACAGTTTTTGCATGAAAACTCATTCCTGGTGGAACTTCATAGCAAAGTACAAAGTTCGTTTTGGATGGACAAAGTTAGTTGAAATAGACAGTTTTTGCATGAAAACTCATTCCTGGTGGAACTTCATAGCAAAGTACAAAGTTCGTTTTGGATGGATCAATTTAGTTGAAATAGACAGTTTTTGCATGAAAACTCATTCCTGGTGGAACTTCATAGCAAAGTACAAAGTTCGTTTTGGATGGACAAAGTTAGTTGAAATAGACAGTTTTTGCATGAAAACTCATTCCTGGTGGAACTTCATAGCAAAGTACAAAGTTCGTTTTGGATGGACAAAGTTAGTTGAAATAGACAGTTTTTGCATGAAAACTCATTCCTGGTGGAACTTCATAGCAAAGTACAAAGTTCGTGTTGGATGGACGAATTAAGTTGAAATAGACAGTTTTTGCATGAAAACTCATTCCTGGTGGAACTTCATAGCAAAGTACAAAGTTCGTTTTGGATGGACAAAGTTAGTTGAAATAGACAGTTTTTGCATGAAAACTCATTCCTGGTGGAACTTCATAGCAAAGTACAAAGTTCGTTTTGGATGGACAAAGTTAGTTGAAATAGACAGTTTTTGCATGAAAACTCATTCCTGGTGGAACTTCATAGCAAAGTACAAAGTTCGTTTTGGATGGATCAATTTAGTTGAAATAGACAGTTTTTGCATGAAAACTCATTCCTGGTGGAACTTCATAGCAAAGTACAAAGTTCGTTTTGGATGTACGAATTAAGTTGAAATAGACAGTTTTTGTATGAAAACTCATTCCTGGTGGAACTTCATAGCAAAGTACAAAGTTCGTTTTGGATGGACAAAGTTAGTTGAAATAGACAGTTTTTGCATGAAAACTCATTCCTGGTGGAACTTCATAGCAAAGTACAAAGTTCGTTTTGGATGGACAAAGTTAGTTGAAATAGACAGTTTTTGCATGAAAACTCATTCCTGGTGGAACTTCATAGCAAAGTACAAAGTTCGTTTTGGATGGACAAAGTTAGTTGAAATAGACAGTTTTTGCATGAAAACTCATTCCTGGTGGAACTTCATAGCAAAGTACAAAGTTCGTGTTGGATGGACGAATTAAGTTGAAATAGACAGTTTTTGCATGAAAACTCATTCCTGGTGGAACTTCATAGCAAAGTACAAAGTTCGTTTTGGATGGACAAAGTTAGTTGAAATAGACAGTTTTTGCATGAAAACTCATTCCTGGTGGAACTTCATAGCAAAGTACAAAGTTCGTTTTGGATGGATCAATTTAGTTGAAATAGACAGTTTTTGCATGAAAACTCATTCCTGGTGGAACTTCATAGCAAAGTACAAAGTTCGTTTTGGATGTACGAATTAAGTTGAAATAGACAGTTTTTGTATGAAAACTCATTCCTGGTGGAACTTCATAGCAAAGTACAAAGTTCGTTTTGGATGGACAAAGTTAGTTGAAATAGACAGTTTTTGCATGAAAACTCATTCCTGGTGGAACTTCATAGCAAAGTACAAAGTTCGTTTTGGATGGACAAAGTTAGTTGAAATAGACAGTTTTTGCATGAAAACTCATTCCTGGTGGAACTTCATAGCAAAGTACAAAGTTCGTTTTGGATGGACAAAGTTAGTTGAAATAGACAGTTTTTGCATGAAAACTCATTCCTGGTGGAACTTCATAGCAAAGTACAAAGTTCGTTTTGGATGGACAAAGTTAGTTGAAATAGACAGTTTTTGCATGAAAACTCATTCCTGGTGGAACTTCATAGCAAAGTACAAAGTTCGTTTTGGATGGACAAAGTTAGTTGAAATAGACAGTTTTTGCATGAAAACTCATTCCTGGTGGAACTTCATAGCAAAGTACAAAGTTCGTTTTGGATGTACGAATTAAGTTGAAATAGACAGTTTTTGTATGAAAACTCATTCCTGGTGGAACTTCATAGCAAAGTACAAAGTTCGTTTTGGATGGACAAAGTTAGTTGAAATAGACAGTTTTTGCATGAAAACTCATTCCTGGTGGAACTTCATAGCAAAGTACAAAGTTCGTTTTGGATGGACAAAGTTAGTTGAAATAGACAGTTTTTGCATGAAAACTCATTCCTGGTGGAACTTCATAGCAAAGTACAAAGTTCGTTTTGGATGGACAAAGTTAGTTGAAATAGACAGTTTTTGCATGAAAACTCATTCCTGGTGGAACTTCATAGCAAAGTACAAAGTTCGTTTTGGATGGACAAAGTTAGTTGAAATAGACAGTTTTTGCATGAAAACTCATTCCTGGTGGAACTTCATAGCAAAGTACAAAGTTCGTTTTGGATGGACAAAGTTAGTTGAAATAGACAGTTTTTGCATGAAAACTCATTCCTGGTGGAACTTCATAGCAAAGTACAAAGTTCGTTTTGGATGGACAAAGTTAGTTGAAATAGACAGTTTTTGCATGAAAACTCATTCCTGGTGGAACTTCATAGCAAAGTACAAAGTTCGTTTTGGATGGACAAAGTTAGTTGAAATAGACAGTTTTTGCATGAAAACTCATTCCTGGTGGAACTTCATAGCAAAGTACAAAGTTCGTTTTGGATGGATCAATTTAGTTGAAATAGACAGTTTTTGCATGAAAACTCATTCCTGGTGGAACTTCATAGCAAAGTACAAAGTTCGTTTTGGATGGACAAAGTTAGTTGAAATAGACAGTTTTTGTATGAAAACTCATTCCTGGTGGAACTTCATAGCAAAGTACAAAGTTCGTTTTGGATGGACAAAGTTAGTTGAAATAGACAGTTTTTGCATGAAAACTCATTCCTGGTGGAACTTCATAGCAAAGTACAAAGTTCGTTTTGGATGGACGAATTAAGTTGAAATAGACAGTTTTTGCATGAAAACTCATTCCTGGTGGAACTTCATAGCAAAGTACAAAGTTCGTTTTGGATGGACAAAGTTAGTTGAAATAGACAGTTTTTGCATGAAAACTCATTCCTGGTGGAACTTCATAGCAAAGTACAAAGTTCGTTTTGGATGGACAAAGTTAGTTGAAATAGACAGTTTTTGCATGAAAACTCATTCCTGGTGGAACTTCATAGCAAAGTACAAAGTTCGTTTTGGATGGACAAAGTTAGTTGAAATAGATAATTTTTGCATGAAAACTCATTCCTGGTGGAACTTCATAGCAAAGTACAAAGTTCGTTTTGGATGGACAAATTAAGTTTAAATAGACAGTTTTTGCATAAAAACTCATTCCTGGTGGAACTTCATAGCAAAGTACAAAGTTCGTTTTGGATGGATCAATTTAGTTGAAATAGACAGTTTTTGCATGAAAACTCATTCCTGGTGGAACTTCATAGCAAAGTACAAAGTTCGTTTTGGATGGACAAAGTTAGTTGAAATAGACAGTTTTTGCATGAAAACTCATTCCTGGTGGAACTTCATAGCAAAGTACAAAGTTCGTTTTGGATGGACAAAGTTAGTTGAAATAGACAGTTTTTGCATGAAAACTCATTCCTGGTGGAATTTCATAGCAAAGTACAAAGTTCGTTTTGGATGGACAAAGTTAGTTGAAATAGACAGTTTTTGCATGAAAACTCATTCCTGGTGGAACTTCATAGCAAAGTACAAAGTTCGTTTTGGATGGACAAAGTTAGTTGAAATAGACAGTTTTTGCATGAAAACTCATTCCAGGTGGAACTTCATAGCAAAGTACAAAGTTCGTTTTGGATTTACAAAGTTAGTTGAAATAGACAGTTTTTGCATGAAAACTCATTCCTGGTGGAACTTCATAGCAAAGTACAAAGTTCGTTTTGGATGGACGAATTAAGTTGAAATAGACAGTTTTTGCATAAAAACTCATTACTGGTGGAACTTCATAGCAAAGTACAAAGTTCGTTTTGGATGGACAAAGTTAGTTGAAATAGACAGTTTTTGCATGAAAACTCATTCCTGGTGGAACTTCATAGCAAAGTACAAAGTTCGTTTTGGATGGACAAAGTTAGTTGAAATAGACAGTTTTTGCATGAAAACTCATTCCTGGTGGAACTTCATAGCAAAGTACAAAGTTCGTTTTGGATGGATCAATTTAGTTGAAATAGACAGTTTTTGCATGAAAACTCATTCCTGGTGGAACTTCATAGCAAAGAACAAAGTTCGTTTTGGATGGATCAATTTAGTTGAAATAGACAGTTTTTGCATGAAAACTCATTCCTGGTGGAACTTCATAGCAAAGTACAAAGTTCGTTTTGGATGGATCAATTTAGTTGAAATAGACAGTTTTTGCATGAAAACTCATTCCTGGTGGAACTTCATAGCAAAGTACAAAGTTCGTTTTGGATGGACAAAGTTAGTTGAAATAGACAGTTCTTGCATGAAAACTCATTCCTGGTGGAACTTCATAGCAAAGAACAAAGTTCGTTTTGGATGGATCAATTTAGTTGAAATAGACAGTTTTTGCATGAAAACTCATTCCTGGTGGAACTTCATAGCAAAGTACAAAGTTCGTTTTGGATGGACAAAGTTAGTTGAAATAGACAGTTTTTGCATGAAAACTCATTCCTGGTGGAACTTCATAGCAAAGTACAAAGTTCGTTTTGGATGGATCAATTTAGTTGAAATAGACAGTTTTTGCATGAAAACTCATTCCTGGTGGAACTTCATAGCAAAGTACAAAGTTCGTTTTGGATGAACAAAGTTAGTTGAAATAGACAGTTTTTGCATGAAAACTCATTCCTGGTGGAACTTCATAGCAAAGTACAAAGTTCGTTTTGGATGAACAAAGTTAGTTGAAATAGACAGTTTTTGCATGAAAACTCATTCCTGGTGGAACTTCATAGCAAAGTACAAAGTTCGTTTTGGATGGACAAAGTTAGTTGAAATAGACAGTTTTTGCATGAAAACTCATTCCTGGTGGAACTTCATAGCAAAGTACAAAGTTCGTTTTGGATGGACAAAGTTAGTTGAAATAGACAGTTTTGCATGAAAACTCATTCCTGGTGGAACTTCATAGCAAAGTACAAAGTTCGAATCAGATGGACAAAGTTAGTTGAAATAGACAGTTTTTGCATGAAAACTCATTCCTGGTGGAACTTCATAGCAAAGTACAAAGTTCGTTTTGGATGGACAAAGTTAGTTGAAATAGACAGTTTTTGCATGAAAACTCATTCCTGGTGGAACTTCATAGCAAAGTACAAAGTTCGTTTTGGATGGACAAAGTTAGTTGAAATAGACCGTTTTTGCATGAAAACTCATTCCTGGTGGAACTTCATAGGAAAGTACAAAGTTCGAATCAGATGGACAAAGTTAGTTGAAATAGACAGTTTTTGCATGAAAACTCATTCCTGGTGGAACTTCATAGCAAAGTACAAAGTTCGTTTTGGATGGACAAAGTTAGTTGAAATAGACAGTTTTTGCATGAAAACTCATTCCTGGTGGAACTTCATAGCAAAGTACAAAGTTCGTTTTGGATGGACAAAGTTAGTTGAAATAGACAGTTTTTGCATGAAAACTCATTCCTGGTGGAACTTCATAGCAAAGTACAAAGTTCGTTTTGGATGGACAAAGTTAGTTGAAATAGACAGTTTTTGCATGAAAACTCATTCCTGGTGGAACTTCATAGCAAAGTACAAAGTTCGTTTTGGATGGACAAAGTTAGTTGAAATAGACAGTTTTTGCATGAAAACTCATTCCTGGTGGAACTTCATAGCAAAGTACAAAGTTCGTTTTGGATGGATCAATTTAGTTGAAATAGACAGTTTTTGCATGAAAACTCATTCCTGGTGGAACTTCATAGCAAAGTACAAAGTTCGTTTTGGATGAACAAAGTTAGTTGAAATAGACAGTTTTTGCATGAAAACTCATTCCTGGTGGAACTTCATAGCAAAGTACAAAATTCGTTTTGGATGGACAAAGTTAGTTGAAACAGACAGTTTTTGCATAAAAACTCATTCCTGGTGGAACTTCATAGCAAAGTACAAAGTTCGTTTTGGATGGACAAAGTTAGTTGAAATAGACAGTTTTTGCATGAAAACTCATTCCTGGTGGAACTTCATAGCAAAGTACAAAGTTCGTTTTGGATGGACGAATTAAGTTGAAATAGACAGTTTTTGTATGAAAACTCATTCCTGGTGGAACTTCATAGCAAAGTACAAAGTTCGTTTTGGATGGACAAAGTTAGTTGAAATAGACAGTTTTTGCATGAAAACTCATTCCTGGTGGAACTTCATAGCAAAGTACAAAGTTCGTTTTGGATGGACAAAGTTAGTTGAAATAGACAGTTTTTGCATGAAAACTCATTCCTGGTGGAACTTCATAGCAAAGTACAAAGTTCGTTTTGGATGGATCAATTTAGTTGAAATAGACAGTTTTTGCATGAAAACTCATTCCTGGTGGAACTTCATAGCAAAGTACAAAGTTCGTTTTGGATGAACAAAGTTAGTTGAAACAGACAGTTTTTGCATAAAAACTCATTCCTGGTGGAACTTCATAGCAAAGTACAAAGTTCGTTTTGGATGGACAAAGTTAGTTGAAATAGACAGTTTTTGCATGAAAACTCATTCCTGGTGGAACTTCATAGCAAAGTACAAAGTTCGTTTTGGATGGATCAATTTAGTTGAAATAGACAGTTTTTGCATGAAAACTCATTCCTGGTAGAACTTCATAGCAAAGTACAAAGTTCGTTTTGGATGGACAAAGTTAGTTGAAATAGACAGTTTTTGCATGAAAACTCATTCCTGGTGGAACTTCATAGCAAAGTACAAAATTCGTTTTGGATGGACAAAGTTAGTTGAAACAGACAGTTTTTGCATAAAAACTCATTCCTGGTGGAACTTCATAGCAAAGTACAAAGTTCGTTTTGGATGGACAAAGTTAGTTGAAATAGACAGTTTTTGCATGAAAACTCATTCCTGGTGGAACTTCATAGCAAAGTACAAAGTTCGTTTTGGATGGACAAAGTTAGTTGAAATAGACAGTTTTTGCATGAAAACTCATTCCTGGTGGAACTTCATAGCAAAGTACAAAGTTCGTTTTGGATGGACAAAGTTAGTTGAAATAGACAGTTTTTGCATGAAAACTCATTCCAGGTGGAACTTCATAGCAAAGTACAAAGTTCGTTTTGGATTTACAAAGTTAGTTGAAATAGACAGTTTTTGCATAAAAACTCATTCCTGGTGGAACTTCATAGCAAAGTACAAAGTTCGTTTTGGATGGACGAATTAAGTTGAAATAGACAGTTTTTGCATGAAAACTCATTCCTGGTGGAACTTCATAGCAAAGTACAAAGTTCGTTTTGGATGGACGAATTAAGTTGAAATAGACAGTTTTTGCATAAAAACTCATTCCTGGTGGAACTTCATAGCAAAGTACAAAGTTCGTTTTGGATGGACAAAGTTAGTTGAAATAGACAGTTTTTGCATGAAAACTCATTCCTGGTGGAACTTCATAGCAAAGTACAAAGTTCGTTTAGGATGGACAAAGTTAGTTGAAATAGACAGTTTTTGCATGAAAACTCATTCCTGGTGGAACTTCATAGCAAAGTACAAAGTTCGTTTTGGATGGACAAAGTTAGTTGAAATAGATAATTTTTGCATGAAAACTCATTCCTGGTGGAACTTCATAGCAAAGTACAAAGTTCGTTTTGGATGGACAAAGTCAGTTGAAATAGACAGTTTTTGCATAAAATCTCATTCCTGGTGGAACTTCATAGCAAAGTACAAAGTTCGTTTTGGATGGACAAAGTTAGTTGAAATAGACAGTTTTTGCATGAAAACTCATTCCTGGTGGAACTTCATAGCAAAGTACAAAGTTCGTTTTGGATGGACAAAGTTAGTTGAAATAGACAGTTTTTGCATGAAAACTCATTCCTGGTGGAACTTCATAGCAAAGTACAAAGTTCGTTTTGGATGGACAAAGTTAGTTGAAATAGACAGTTTTTGCATGAAAACTCATTCCTGGTGGAACTTCATAGCAAAGTACAAAGTTCGTTTTGGATGGACGAATTAAGTTGAAATAGACAGTTTTTGCATGAAAACTCAGTCCTGGTGGAACTTCATAGCAAAGTACAAAGTTCGTTTTGGATGGATCAATTTAGTTGAAATAGACAGTTCTTGCATGAAAACTCATTCCTGGTGGAACTTCATAGCAAAGTACAAAGTTCGTTTTGGATGGACAAAGTTAGTTGAAATAGACAGTTTTTGCATAAAAACTCATTCCTGGTGGAACTTCATAGCAAAGTACAAAGTTCGTTTTGGATGGATCAATTTAGTTGAAATAGACAGTTCTTGCATGAAAACTCATTCCTGGTAGAACTTCATAGCAAAGTACAAAGTTCGTTTTAGATGGACAAAGTTAGTTGAAATAGACAGTTTTTGCATGAAAACTCATTCCTGGTGGAACTTCATAGCAAAGTACAAAGTTCGTTTTGGATGGACAAAGTTAGTTGAAATAGACAGCTTTTGCATAAAAACTCATTCCTGGTGGAAGTTCATAGCAAAGTACAAAGTTCGTATCGGATGGATCAATCTAGTTGAAATAGACAGTTTTTGTATGAAAACTCATTCCTGGTGGAACTTCATAGCAAAGTACAAAGTTCGTTTTGGATGGACAAAGTTAGTTGAAATAGACAGTTTTTGCATAAAAACTCATTCCTGGTGGAACTTCATAGCAAAGTAAAAAGTTCGTTTTGGATGGATCAATTTAGTTGAAATAGACAGTTTTTGCATGAAAACTCATTCCTGGTGGAACTTCATAGCAAAGTACAAAGTTCGTTTTAGATGGACAAAGTTAGTTGAAATAGACAGTTTTTGCATGAAAACTCATTCCTGGTGGAACTTCATAGCAAAGTACAAAGTTCGTTTTGGATGGACGAATTAAGTTGAAATAGACAGTTTTTGTATGAAAACTCATTCCTGGTGGAACTTCATAGCAAAGTACAAAGTTCGAATCAGATGGACGAATTAAGTTGAAATAGACAGTTTTTGCATGAAAACTCATTCCTGGTGGAACTTCATAGCAAAGTACAAAGTTCGTTTTGGATGGATCAATTTAGTTGAAATAGACAGTTTTTGCATGAAAACTCATTCGTGGTGGAACTTCATAGCAAAGTACAAAGTTCGTTTTGGATGGATCAATTTAGTTGAAATAGACAGTTTTTGCATGAAAACTCATTCCTGGTGGAACTTCATAGCAAAGTACAAAGTTCGTTTTGGATGGACAAAGTTAGTTGAAATAGACAGTTTTTGCATAAAAACTCATTCCTGGTGGAAGTTCATAGCAAAGTACAAAGTTCGTTTTGGATGGACAAAGTTAGTTGAAATAGACAGTTTTTGCATAAAAACTCATTCCTGGTGGAACTTCATAGCAAAGTACAAAGTTCGTATCGGATGGACGAATTAAGTTGAAATAGACAGTTTTTGCATGAAAACTCATTTCTGGTGGAACTTCATAGCAAAGTACAAAGTTCGTTTTGGATGGACAAAATTAGTTGAAATAGACAGTTTTTGCATGAAAACTCATTCCTGGTGGAACTTCATAGCAAAGTACAAAGTTCGTATCGGTTGGATCAATTTAGTTGAAATAGACAGTTTTTGCATGAAAACTCATTCCTGGTGGAACTTCATAGCAAAGTACAAAGTTCGTTTTGGATGGACAAAGTTAGTTGAAATAGACAGTTTTTGCATGAAAACTCATTCCTGGTGGAACTTCATAGCAAAGTACAAAGTTCGTATCGGTTGGATCAATTTAGTTGAAATAGACAGTTTTTGCATGAAAACTCATTCCTGGTGGAACTTCATAGCAAAGTACAAAGTTCGTTTTGGATGGACAAAGTTAGTTGAAATAGACAGTTTTTGCATGAAAACTCATTCCTGGTGGAACTTCATAGCAAAGTACAAAGTTCGTTTTGGATGGATCAATTTAGTTGAAATAGACAGTTTTTGCATGAAAACTCATTCGTGGTGGAACTTCATAGCAAAGTACAAACTTCGTTTTGGATGGATCAATTTAGTTGAAATAGACAGTTTTTGCATGAAAACTCATTCCTGGTGGAACTTCATAGCAAAGTACAAAGTTCGTTTTGGATGGACAAAGTTAGTAGAAATAGACAGTTTTTGCATAAAAACTCATTCCTGGTGGAACTTCATAGCAAAGTACAAAGTTCGTTTTGGATGGATCAATTTAGTTGAAATAGACAGTTTTTGCATAAAAACTCATTCCTGGTGGAACTTCATAGCAAAGTACAAAGTTCGTTTTGGATGGACAAAGTTAGTTGAAATAGACAGTTTTTGCATGAAAACTCATTCCTGGTGGAACTTCATAGCAAAGTACAAAGTTCGTTTGGGATGGATCAATTTAGTTGAAATAGACAGTTTTTGCATGAAAACTCATTCCTGGTGGAACTTCATAGCAAAGTACAAAGTTCGTTTTGGATGGATCAATTTAGTTGAAATAGACAGTTCTTGCATGAAAACTCATTCCTGGTAGAACTTCATAGCAAAGTACAAAGTTCGTATCGGATGGACGAATTAAGTTGAAATAGACAGTTTTTGCATGAAAACTCATTCCTGGTGGAACTTCATAGCAAAGAACAAAGTTCGTTTTGGATGGATCAATTTAGTTGAAATAGACAGTTTTTGCATGAAAACTCATTCCTGGTGGAACTTCATAGCAAAGTACAAAGTTCGTTTTGGATGGATCAATTTAGTTGAAATAGACAGTTATTGCATGAAAACTCATTCCTGGTAGAACTTCATAGCAAAGTACAAAGTCCGTTTTGGATGGATCAATTTAGTTGAAATAGACAGTTTTTGCATGAAAACTCATTCCTGGTGGAACTTCATAGCAAAGTACAAAGTTCGTATCGGATGCACCAATTTAGTTGAAATAGACAGTTTTTGCATGAAAACTCATTCCTGGTGGAACTTCATAGCAAAGTACAAAGTTCGTATCGGATGCACCAATTTAGTTGAAATAGACAGTTCTTGCATGAAAACTCATTCCTGGTGGAACTTCATAGCAAAGTACAAAGTTCGTTTTGGATGGATCAATTTAGTTAAAATAGACAGTTTTTGCATGAAAACTCATTCCTGGTGGAACTTCATAGCAAAGTACAAAGTTCGTTTTGGATGCACCAATTTAGTTGAAATAGACAGTTTTTGCATGAAAACTCATTCCTGGTGGAACTTCATAGCAAAGTACAAAGTTCGTTTTGGATGGATCAATTTAGTTAAAATAGACAGTTTTTGCATGAAAACTCATTCCTGGTGGAACTTCATAGCAAAGTACAAAGTTCGTTTTGGATGGATCAATTTAGTTAAAATAGACAGTTCTTGCATGAAAACTCATTCCTGGTGGAACTTCATAGCAAAGTACAAAGTTCGTTTTGGATGGATCAATTTAGTTGAAATAGACAGTTATTGCATGAAAACTCATTCCTGGTGGAACTTCATAGCAAAGTACAAAGTCCGTTTTGGATGGATCAATTTAGTTGAAATAGACAGTTTTTGCATGAAAACTCATTCCTGGTGGAACTTCATAGCAAAGTACAAAGTTCGTATCGGATGCACCAATTTAGTTGAAATAGACAGTTTTTGCATGAAAACTCATTCCTGGTGGAACTTCATAGCAAAGTACAAAGTTCGTTTTGGATGGACAAAGTTAGTTGAAATAGACAGTTTTTGCATGAAAACTCATTCCTGGTGGAACTTCATAGCAAAGTACAAAGTTCGTTTTGGATGGATCAATTTAGTTGAAATAGACAGTTATTGCATGAAAACTCATTCCTGGTAGAACTTCATAGCAAAGTACAAAGTCCGTTTTGGATGGATCAATTTAGTTGAAATAGACAGTTTTTGCATGTAAACTCATTCCTGTTGGAACTTCATAGCAAAGTACAAAGTTCGTATCGGATGCACCAATTTAGTTGAAATAGACAGTTTTTGCATGAAAACTCATTCCTGGTGGAACTTCATAGCAAAGTACAAAGTTCGTATCGGATGCACCAATTTAGTTGAAATAGACAGTTCTTGCATGAAAACTCATTCCTGGTGGAACTTCATAGCAAAGTACAAAGTTCGTTTTGGATGGATCAATTTAGTTAAAATAGACAGTTTTTGCATGAAAACTCATTCCTGGTGGAACTTCATAGCAAAGTACAAAGTTCGTTTTGGATGGACAAAGTTAGTTGAAATAGACAGTTTTTGCATGAAAACTCATTCCTGGTGGAACTTCATAGCAAAGTACAAAGTTCGTTTTGGATGGACAAAGTTAGTTGAAATAGACAGTTTTTGCATAAAAACTCATTCCTGGTGGAACTTCATAGCAAAGTACAAAGTTCGTTTTGGATGGATCAATTTAGTTGAAATAGACAGTTCTTGCATGAAAACTCATTCCTGGTAGAACTTCATAGCAAAGTACAAAGTTCGTTTTAGATGGACAAAGTTAGTTGAAATAGACAGTTTTTGCATGAAAACTCATTCCTGGTGGAACTTCATAGCAAAGTACAAAGTTCGTTTTGGATGGATCAATTTAGTTGAAATAGACAGTTTTTGCATGAAAACTCATTCCTGGTGGAACTTCATAGCAAAGTACAAAGTTCGTTTTGGATGGATCAATTTAGTTGAAATAGACAGTTTTTGCATGTAAACTCATTCCTGGTGGAACTTCATAGCAAAGAACAAAGTTCGTATCGGATGCACCAATTTAGTTGAAATAGACAGTTTTTGCATGAAAACTCATTCCTGGTGGAACTTCATAGCAAAGTACAAAGTTCGTTTTGGATGGACAAAGTTAGTTGAAATAGACAGTTTTTGCATGAAAACTCATTCCTGGTGGAACTTCATAGCAAAGTACAAAGTTCGTTTTGGATGGATCAATTTAGTTGAAATAGACAGTTTTTGCATGAAAACTCATTCCTGGTGGAACTTCATAGCAAAGTACAAAGTTCGTTTTGGATGGATCAATTTAGTTGAAATAGACAGTTCTTGCATGAAAACTCATTCCTGGTAGAACTTCATAGCAAAGTACAAAGTTCGTTTTGGATGGATCAATTTAGTTGAAATAGACAGTTTTTGCATGAAAACTCATTCCTGGTGGAACTTCATAGCAAAGTACAAAGTTCGTTTTGGATGGATCAATTTAGTTGAAATAGACAGTTTTTGCATGTAAACTCATTCCTGGTGGAACTTCATAGCAAAGAACAAAGTTCGTATCGGATGCACCAATTTAGTTGAAATAGACAGTTTTTGCATGAAAACTCATTCCTGGTGGAACTTCATAGCAAAGTACAAAGTTCGTATCGGATGCACCAATTTAGTTGAAATAGACAGTTCTTGCATGAAAACTCATTCCTGGTGGAACTTCATAGCAAAGTACAAAGTTCGTTTTGGATGGATCAATTTAGTTAAAATAGACAGTTTTTGCATGAAAACTCATTCCTGGTGGAACTTCATAGCAAAGTACAAAGTTCGTTTTGGATGGACAAAGTTAGTTGAAATAGACAGTTTTTGCATGAAAACTCATTCCTGGTGGAACTTCATAGCAAAGTACAAAGTTCGTTTTGGATGGACAAAGTTAGTTGAAATAGACAGTTTTTGCATGAAAACTCATTCCTGGTGGAACTTCATAGCAAAGTACAAAGTTCGTTTTGGATGGACAAAGTTAGTTGAAATAGACAGTTTTTGCATGAAAACTCATTCCAGGTGGAACTTCATAGCAAAGTACAAAGTTCGTTTTGGATGGATCAATTTAGTTGAAATAGACAGTTTTTGCATGAAAACTCATTCCTGGTGGAACTTCATAGCAAAGTACAAAGTTCGTTTTGGATGGACAAAGTTAGTTGAAATAGACAGTTTTTGCATGAAAACTCATTCCTGGTGGAACTTCATAGCAAAGTACAAAGTTCGTTTTGGATGGACAAAGTTAGTTGAAATAGACAGTTTTTGCATGAAAACTCATTCCTGGTGGAACTTCATAGCAAAGTACAAAGTTCGTTTTGGATGGACAAAGTTAGTTGAAGTAGACAGTTTTTGCATGAAAACTCATTCCTGGTGGAACTTCATAGCAAGGTACAAAGTTCGTTTTGGATGGATCAATTTAGTTGAAATAGACAGTTTTTGCATGAAAACTCATTCCTGGTGGAACTTCATAGCAAAGTACAAAGTTCGTTTTGGATGGATCAATTTAGTTGAAATAGACAGTTTTTGCATGAAAACTCATTCCTGGTGGAACTTCATAGCAAAGTACAAAGTTCGTTTTGGATGGACAAAGTTAGTTGAAATAGACAGTTTTTGCATGAAAACTCATTCCTGGTGGAACTTCATAGCAAAGTACAAAGTTCGTTTTGGATGGACAAAGTTAGTTGAAATAGACAGTTTTTGCATGAAAACTCATTCCTGGTGGAACTTCATAGCAAAGTACAAAGTTCGTTTTGGATGGATCAATTTAGTTGAAATAGACAGTTTTTGCATGAAAACTCATTCCTGGTGGAACTTCATAGCAAAGTACAAAGTTCGTTTTGGATGGACAAAGTTAGTTGAAATAGACAGTTTTTGCATGAAAACTCATTCCTGGTGGAACTTCATAGCAAAGTACAAAGTTCGTTTTGGATGGACGAATTAAGTTGAAATAGACAGTTTTTGTATGAAAACTCATTCCTGGTGGAACTTCATAGCAAAGTACAAAGTTCGAATCAGATGGACAAAGTTAGTTGAAATAGACAGTTTTTGCATGAAAACTCATTCCTGGTGGAACTTCATAGCAAAGTACAAAGTTCGTTTTGGATGGACAAAGTTAGTTGAAATAGACAGTTTTTGCATGAAAACTCATTCCTGGTGGAACTTCATAGCAAAGTACAAAGTTCGTTTTGGATGGATCAATTTAGTTGAAATAGACAGTTTTTGCATGAAAACTCATTCCTGGTGGAACTTCATAGCAAAGTACAAAGTTCGTTTTGGATGGACAAAGTTAGTTGAAATAGACAGTTTTTGCATGAAAACTCATTCCTGGTGGAACTTCATAGCAAAGTACAAAGTTCGTTTTGGATGGATCAATTTAGTTGAAATAGACAGTTTTTGCATGAAAACTCATTCCTGGTGGAACTTCATAGCAAAGTACAAAGTTCGTTTTGGATGGACAAAGTTAGTTGAAATAGACAGTTTTTGCATAAAAACTCATTCCTGGTGGAACTTCATAGCAAAGTACAAAGTTCGTTTTGGATGGATCAATTTAGTTGAAATAGACAGTTTTTGCATGAAAACTCATTCCTGGTGGAACTTCATAGCAAAGTACAAAGTTCGTTTTGGATGGACGAATTAAGTTGAAATAGACAGTTTTTGTATGAAAACTCATTCCTGGTGGAACTTCATAGCAAAGTACAAAGTTCGAATCAGATGGACGAATTAAGTTGAAATAGACAGTTTTTGCATGAAAACTCATTCCTGGTGGAACTTCATAGCAAAGTACAAAGTTCGTTTTGGATGGACAAAGTTAGTTGAAATAGACAGTTTTTGCATGAAAACTCATTCCTGGTGGAACTTCATAGCAAAGTACAAAGTTCGTTTTGGATGGACAAAGTTAGTTGAAATAGACAGTTTTTGCATGAAAACTCATTCCTGGTGGAACTTCATAGCAAAGTACAAAGTTCGTTTTGGATGGATCAATTTAGTTGAAATAGACAGTTTTTGCATGAAAACTCATTCCTGGTGGAACTTCATAGCAAAGTACAAAGTTCGTTTTGGATGGACAAAGTTAGTTGAAATAGACAGTTTTTGCATAAAAACTCATTCCTGGTGGAACTTCATAGCAAAGTACAAAGTTCGTTTTGGATGGACAAAGTTAGTTGAAATAGACAGTTTTTGCATGAAAACTCATTCCTGGTGGAACTTCATAGCAAAGTACAAAGTTCGTTTTGGATGGATCAATTTAGTTGAAATAGACAGTTTTTGCATGAAAACTCATTCCTGGTGGAACTTCATAGCAAAGTACAAAGTTCGTTTTGGATGGACAAAGTTAGTTGAAATAGACAGTTTTTGCATAAAAACTCATTCCTGGTGGAACTTCATAGCAAAGTACAAAGTTCGTTTTGGATGGATCAATTTAGTTGAAATAGACAGTTTTTGCATGAAAACTCATTCCTGGTGGAACTTCATAGCAAAGTACAAAGTTCGTTTTGGATGGACGAATTAAGTTGAAATAGACAGTTTTTGTATGAAAACTCATTCCTGGTGGAACTTCATAGCAAAGTACAAAGTTCGAATCAGATGGACGAATTAAGTTGAAATAGACAGTTTTTGCATGAAAACTCATTCCTGGTGGAACTTCATAGCAAAGTACAAAGTTCGTTTTGGATGGATCAATTTAGTTGAAATAGACAGTTTTTGCATGAAAACTCATTCCTGGTGGAACTTCATAGCAAAGTACAAAGTTCGTTTTGGATGGACAAAGTTAGTTGAAATAGACAGTTTTTGCATAAAAACTCATTCCTGGTGGAACTTCATAGCAAAGTACAAAGTTCGTTTTGGATGGATCAATTTAGTTGAAATAGACAGTTTTTGCATGAAAACTCATTCCTGGTGGAACTTCATAGCAAAGTACAAAGTTCGTTTTGGATGGACAAAGTTAGTTGAAATAGACAGTTTTTGCATAAAAACTCATTCCTGGTGGAACTTCATAGCAAAGTACAAAGTTCGTTTTGGATGGACAAAGTTAGTTGAAATAGACAGTTTTTGCATAAAAACTCATTCCTGGTGGAACTTCATAGCAAAGTACAAAGTTCGTTTTGGATGGATCAATTTAGTTGAAATAGACAGTTTTTGCATGAAAACTCATTCCTGGTGGAACTTCATAGCAAAGTACAAAGTTCGTTTTGGATGGACGAATTAAGTTGAAATAGACAGTTTTTGTATGAAAACTCATTCCTGGTGGAACTTCATAGCAAAGTACAAAGTTCGAATCAGATGGACGAATTAAGTTGAAATAGACAGTTTTTGCATGAAAACTCATTCCTGGTGGAACTTCATAGCAAAGTACAAAGTTCGTTTTGGATGGACAAAGTTAGTTGAAATAGACAGTTTTTGCATGAAAACTCACTCCTGGTGGAACTTCATAGCAAAGTACAAAGTTCGTTTTGGATGGACAAAGTTAGTTGAAATAGACAGTTTTTGCATGAAAACTCATTCCAGGTGGAACTTCATAGCAAAGTACAAAGTTCGTTTTGGATGGATCAATTTAGTTGAAATAGACAGTTTTTGCATGAAAACTCATTCCTGGTGGAACTTCATAGCAAAGTACAAAGTTCGTTTTGGATGGACAAAGTTAGTTGAAATAGACAGTTTTTGCATGAAAACTCATTCCTGGTGGAACTTCATAGCAAAGTACAAAGTTCGTTTTGGATGGACAAAGTTAGTTGAAATAGACAGTTTTTGCATGAAAACTCATTCCTGGTGGAACTTCATAGCAAAGTACAAAGTTCGAATCAGATGGACGAATTAAGTTGAAATAGACAGTTTTTGCATGAAAACTCATTCCTGGTGGAACTTCATAGCAAAGTACAAAGTTCGTTTTGGATGGACAAAGTTAGTTGAAATAGACAGTTTTTGCATGAAAACTCATTCCTGGTGGAACTTCATAGCAAAGTACAAAGTTCGTTTTGGATGGACAAAGTTAGTTGAAATAGACAGTTTTTGCATGAAAACTCATTCCAGGTGGAACTTCATAGCAAAGTACAAAGTTCGTTTTGGATGGATCAATTTAGTTGAAATAGACAGTTTTTGCATGAAAACTCATTCCTGGTGGAACTTCATAGCAAAGTACAAAGTTCGTTTTGGATGGACAAAGTTAGTTGAAATAGACAGTTTTTGCATGAAAACTCATTCCTGGTGGAACTTCATAGCAAAGTACAAAGTTCGTTTTGGATGGACAAAGTTAGTTGAAATAGACAGTTTTTGCATGAAAACTCATTCCTGGTGGAACTTCATAGCAAAGTACAAAGTTCGTTTTGGATGGACAAAGTTAGTTGAAGTAGACAGTTTTTGCATGAAAACTCATTCCTGGTGGAACTTCATAGCAAGGTACAAAGTTCGTTTTGGATGGATCAATTTAGTTGAAATAGACAGTTTTTGCATGAAAACTCATTCCTGGTGGAACTTCATAGCAAAGTACAAAGTTCGTTTTGGATGGATCAATTTAGTTGAAATAGACAGTTTTTGCATGAAAACTCATTCCTGGTGGAACTTCATAGCAAAGTACAAAGTTCGTTTTGGATGGACAAAGTTAGTTGAAATAGACAGTTTTTGCATGAAAACTCATTCCTGGTGGAACTTCATAGCAAAGTACAAAGTTCGTTTTGGATGGACAAAGTTAGTTGAAATAGACAGTTTTTGCATGAAAACTCATTCCTGGTGGAACTTCATAGCAAAGTACAAAGTTCGTTTTGGATGGATCAATTTAGTTGAAATAGACAGTTTTTGCATGAAAACTCATTCCTGGTGGAACTTCATAGCAAAGTACAAAGTTCGTTTTGGATGGACAAAGTTAGTTGAAATAGACAGTTTTTGCATGAAAACTCATTCCTGGTGGAACTTCATAGCAAAGTACAAAGTTCGTTTTGGATGGACGAATTAAGTTGAAATAGACAGTTTTTGTATGAAAACTCATTCCTGGTGGAACTTCATAGCAAAGTACAAAGTTCGAATCAGATGGACAAAGTTAGTTGAAATAGACAGTTTTTGCATGAAAACTCATTCCTGGTGGAACTTCATAGCAAAGTACAAAGTTCGTTTTGGATGGACAAAGTTAGTTGAAATAGACAGTTTTTGCATGAAAACTCATTCCTGGTGGAACTTCATAGCAAAGTACAAAGTTCGTTTTGGATGGATCAATTTAGTTGAAATAGACAGTTTTTGCATGAAAACTCATTCCTGGTGGAACTTCATAGCAAAGTACAAAGTTCGTTTTGGATGGACAAAGTTAGTTGAAATAGACAGTTTTTGCATGAAAACTCATTCCTGGTGGAACTTCATAGCAAAGTACAAAGTTCGTTTTGGATGGATCAATTTAGTTGAAATAGACAGTTTTTGCATGAAAACTCATTCCTGGTGGAACTTCATAGCAAAGTACAAAGTTCGTTTTGGATGGACAAAGTTAGTTGAAATAGACAGTTTTTGCATAAAAACTCATTCCTGGTGGAACTTCATAGCAAAGTACAAAGTTCGTTTTGGATGGATCAATTTAGTTGAAATAGACAGTTTTTGCATGAAAACTCATTCCTGGTGGAACTTCATAGCAAAGTACAAAGTTCGTTTTGGATGGACGAATTAAGTTGAAATAGACAGTTTTTGCATGAAAACTCATTCCTGGTGGAACTTCATAGCAAAGTACAAAGTTCGTTTTGGATGGATCAATTTAGTTGAAATAGACAGTTTTTGCATGAAAACTCATTCCTGGTGGAACTTCATAGCAAAGTACAAAGTTCGTTTTGGATGGACGAATTAAGTTGAAATAGACAGTTTTTGTATGAAAACTCATTCCTGGTGGAACTTCATAGCAAAGTACAAAGTTCGAATCAGATGGACGAATTAAGTTGAAATAGACAGTTTTTGCATGAAAACTCATTCCTGGTGGAACTTCATAGCAAAGTACAAAGTTCGAATCAGATGGACGAATTAAGTTGAAATAGACAGTTTTTGCATGAAAACTCATTCCTGGTGGAACTTCATAGCAAAGTACAAAGTTCGTTTTGGATGGACAAAGTTAGTTGAAATAGACAGTTTTTGCATAAAAACTCATTCCTGGTGGAACTTCATAGCAAAGTACAAAGTTCGTTTTGGATGGATCAATTTAGTTGAAATAGACAGTTTTTGCATGAAAACTCATTCCTGGTGGAACTTCATAGCAAAGTACAAAGTTCGTTTTGGATGGACGAATTAAGTTGAAATAGACAGTTTTTGTATGAAAACTCATTCCTGGTGGAACTTCATAGCAAAGTACAAAGTTCGAATCAGATGGACGAATTAAGTTGAAATAGACAGTTTTTGCATGAAAACTCATTCCTGGTGGAACTTCATAGCAAAGTACAAAGTTCGAATCAGATGGACGAATTAAGTTGAAATAGACAGTTTTTGCATGAAAACTCATTCCTGGTGGAACTTCATAGCAAAGTACAAAGTTCGTTTTGGATGGACGAATTAAGTTGAAATAGACAGTTTTTGTATGAAAACTCATTCCTGGTGGAACTTCATAGCAAAGTACAAAGTTCGAATCAGATGGACGAATTAAGTTGAAATAGACAGTTTTTGCATGAAAACTCATTCCTGGTGGAACTTCATAGCAAAGTACAAAGTTCGTTTTGTATGGACAAAGTTAGTTGAAATAGACAGTTTTTGCATGAAAACTCTTTCCTGGTGGAACTTCATAGCAAGGTACAAAGTTCGTTTTGGATGGATCAATTTAGTTGAAATAGACAGTTTTTGCATGAAAACTCATTCCTGGTGGAACTTCATAGCAAAGTACAAAGTTCGTTTTGGATGGACAAAGTTAGTTGAAATAGACAGTTTTTGCATGAAAACTCATTCCTGGTGGAACTTCATAGCAAGGTACAAAGTTCGTTTTGGATGGATCAATTTAGTTGAAATAGACAGTTTTTGCATGAAAACTCATTCTGTTGGAACTTCATAGCAAAGTACAAAGTTCGTTTTGGATGGACAAAGTTAGTTGAAATAGACAGTTTTTGCATGAAAACTCATTCCTGGTGGAACTTCATAGCAAAGTACAAAGTTCGTTTTGGATGGATCAATTTAGTTGAAATAGACAGTTTTTGCATGAAAACTCATTCCTGGTGGAACTTCATAGCAAAGTACAAAGTTCGTTTTGGATGGACAAAGTTAGTTGAAATAGACAGTTTTTGCATGAAAACTCATTCCTGGTGGAACTTCATAGCAAAGTACGAAGTTCGTTTTTAATGGACAAAGTTAGTTGAAATAGACAGTTTTTGCATGAAAACTCATTCCTGGTGGAACTTCATAGCAAAGTACAAAGTTCGTTTTGGATGGACAAAGTTAGTTGAAATAGACAGTTTTTGCATAAAAACTCATTCCTGGTGGAACTTCATAGCAAAGTACAAAGTTCGTTTTGGATGGATCAATTTAGTTGAAATAGACAGTTTTTGCATGAAAACTCATTCCTGGTGGAACTTCATAGCAAAGTACAAAGTTCGTTTTGGATGGACAAAGTTAGTTGAAATAGACAGTTTTTGTATGAAAACTCATTCCTGGTGGAACTTCATAGCAAAGTACAAAGTTCGTTTTGGATGGACAAAGTTAGTTGAAATAGACAGTTTTTGCATGAAAACTCATTCCTGGTGGAACTTCATAGCAAAGTACAAAGTTCGTTTTGGATGGACGAATTAAGTTGAAAAAGACAGTTTTTGTATGAAAACTCATTCCTGGTGGAACTTCATAGCAAAGTACAAAGTTCGAATCGGATGGACAAAATTAGTTGAAATAGACAGTTTTTGCATGAAAACACACTTCTGGTGGAACTTCATATCAAAGTACAAAGTTCGTTTTGGATGGATCAATTTAGTTGAAATATACAGTTTTTGTATGAAAACACACTTCTGGTGGAACTTCATATCAAAGTACAAACTTCGTTTTGGATGGACAAAGTTAGTTGTAATTAACAGTTTTTACATGAAAACTCATTCCTGGTGGAACTTCATAGCAAAGTACAAAGTTCGTTTTGGATGGACGAATTAAGTTGAAATAGACAGTTTTTGCATGAAAACTCATTCCTGGTGGAACTTCATAGCAAAGTACAAAGTTCGTTTTGGATGGATCAATTTAGTTGAAATAGACAGTTTTTGCATGAAAACTCATTCCTGGTGGAACTTCATAGCAAAGTACAAAGTTCGTTTTGGATGGACGAATTAAGTTGAAATAGACAGTTTTTGCATGAAAACTCATTCCTGGTGGAACTTCATAGCAAAGTACAAAGTTCGAATCAGATGGACAAAGTTAGTTGAAATAGACAGTTTTTGCATGAAAACTCATTCCTGGTGGAACTTCATAGCAAAGTACAAAGTTCGTTTTGGATGGACAAAGTTAGTTGAAATAGACAGTTTTTGCATGAAAACTCATTCCTGGTGGAACTTCATAGCAAGGTACAAAGTTCGTTTTGGATGGATCAATTTAGTTGAAATAGACAGTTTTTGCATGAAAACTCATTCCTGGTGGAACTTCATAGCAAAGTACGAAGTTCGTTTTGGATGGACAAAGTTAGTTGAAATAGACAGTTTTTGCATGAAAACTCATTCCTGGTGGAACTTCATAGCAAAGTACAAAGTTCGTTTTGGATGGACAAAGTTAGTTGAAATAGACAGTTTTTGCATGAAAACTCATTCCTGGTGGAACTTCATAGCTAAGTACAAAGTTCGTTTTGGATGGATCAATTTAGTTGAAATAGACAGTTTTTGCATGAAAACTCATTCCTGGTGGAACTTCATAGCAAAGTACAAAGTTCGTTTTGGATGGACAAAGTTAGTTGAAATAGACAGTTTTTGCATGAAAACTCATTCCTGGTGGAACTTCATAGCAAAGTACAAAGTTCGTTTTGGATGGACAAAGTTAGTTGAAATAGACAGTTTTTGCATGAAAACTCATTCCTGGTGGAACTTCATAGCAAAGTACAAAGTTCGTTTTGGATGGATCAATTTAGTTGAAATAGACAGTTTTTGCATGAAAACTCATTCCTGGTGGAACTTCATAGCAAAGTACGAAGTTCGTTTTGGATGGACAAAGTTAGTTGAAATAGACAGTTTTTGCATGAAAACTCATTCCTGGTGGAACTTCATAGCAAAGTACAAAGTTCGTTTTGGATGGACAAAGTTAGTTGAAATAGACAGTTTTTGCATGAAAACTCATTCCTGGTGGAACTTCATAGCAAAGTACAAAGTTCGTTTTGGATGGATCAATTTAGTTGAAATAGACAGTTTTTGCATGAAAACTCATTCCTGGTGGAACTTCATAGCAAAGTACAAAGTTCGTTTTGGATGGACAAAGTTAGTTGAAATAGACAGTTTTTGCATGAAAACTCATTCCTGGTGGAACTTCATAGCAAAGTACAAAGTTCGTTTTGGATGGACGAATTAAGTTGAAATAGACAGTTTTTGTATGAAAACTCATTCCTGGTGGAACTTCATAGCAAAGTACAAAGTTCGAATCAGATGGACAAAGTTAGTTGAAATAGACAGTTTTTGCATGAAAACTCATTCCTGGTGGAACTTCATAGCAAAGTACAAAGTTCGTTTTGGATGGACAAAGTTAGTTGAAATAGACAGTTTTTGCATGAAAACTCATTCCTGGTGGAACTTCATAGCAAAGTACAAAGTTCGTTTTGGATGGATCAATTTAGTTGAAATAGACAGTTTTTGCATGAAAACTCATTCCTGGTGGAACTTCATAGCAAAGTACAAAGTTCGTTTTGGATGGACAAAGTTAGTTGAAATAGACAGTTTTTGCATGAAAACTCATTCCTGGTGGAACTTCATAGCAAAATACAAAGTTCGTTTTGGATGGACAAAGTTAGTTGAAATAGACAGTTTTTGCATGAAAACTCATTCCTGGTGGAACTTCATAGCAAAGTACAAAGTTCGTTTTGGATGGACGAATTAAGTTGAAATAGACAGTTTTTGCATGAAAACTCATTCCTGGTGGAACTTCATAGCAAAGTACAAAGTTCGTTTTGGATGGACAAAGTTAGTTGAAATAGACAGTTTTTGCATGAAAACTCATTCCAGGTGGAACTTCATATCAAAGTACAAAGTTCGTTTTGGATGGATCAATTTAGTTCAAATAGACAGTTTTTGCATGAAAACTCATTCCTGGTGGAACTTCATAGCAAAGTACAAAGTTCGTTTTGGATGGACAAAGTTAGTTGAAATAGACAGTTTTTGCATGAAAACTCATTCCTGGTGGAACTTCATAGCAAAGTACAAAGTTCGTGTTGGATGGACGAATTAAGTTGAAATAGACAGTTTTTGCATGAAAACTCATTCCTGGTGGAACTTCATAGCAAAGTACAAAGTTCGTTTTGGATGGACAAAGTTAGTTGAAATAGACAGTTTTTGCATGAAAACTCATTCCTGGTGGAACTTCATAGCAAAGTACAAAGTTCGTTTTGGATGGACAAAGTTAGTTGAAATAGACAGTTTTTGCATGAAAACTCATTCCTGGTGGAACTTCATAGCAAAGTACAAAGTTCGTTTTGGATGGACGAATTAAGTTGAAATAGACAGTTTTTGCATGAAAACTCATTCCTGGTGGAACTTCATAGCAAAGTACAAAGTTCGTTTTGGATGGACAAAGTTAGTTGAAATAGACAGTTTTTGCATGAAAACTCATTCCTGGTGGAACTTCATAGCAAAGTACAAAGTTCGTTTTGGATGGACAAAGTTAGTTGAAATAGACAGTTTTTGCATGAAAACTCATTCCTGGTGGAACTTCATAGCAAAGTACAAAGTTCGTTTTGGATGGACGAATTAAGTTGAAATATACAGTTTTTGCATGAAAACTCATTCCTGGTGGAACTTCATAGCAAAGTACAAAGTTCGTTTTGGATGGACAAAGTTAGTTGAAAAAGACAGTTTTTGCATGAAAACTCATTCCTGGTGGAACTTCATAGCAAAGTACAAAGTTCGTTTTGGATGGACAAAGTTAGTTGAAATAGACAATTTTTGCATGAAAACTCATTCCTGGTGGAACTTCATAGCAAAGTACAAAGTTCGTTTTGGATGGACGAATTAAGTTGAAATAGACAGTTTTTGTATGAAAACTCATTCCTGGTGGAACTTCATAGTAAAGTACAAAGTTCGTTTTGGATGGACAAAGTTAGTTGAAATAGACAGTTTTTGCATGAAAACTCATTCCAGGTGGAACTTCATAGCAAAGTACAAAGTTCGTTTTGGATTTACAAAGTTAGTTGAAATAGACAGTTTTTGCATAAAAACTCATTCCTGGTGGAACTTCATAGCAAAGTACAAAGTTCGTTTTGGATGGACGAATTAAGTTGAAATAGACAGTTTTTGTATGAAAACTCATTCCTGGTGGAACTTCATAGCAAAGTACAAAGTTCGTTTTGGATGGATCAATTTAGTTGAAATAGACAGTTTTTGCATGAAAACTCATTCCTGGTGGAACTTCATAGCAAAGTACAAAGTTCGTTTTGGATGGACAAAGTTAGTTGAAATAGACAGTTTTTGCATGAAAACTCATTCCTGGTGGAACTTCATAGCAAAGTACAAAGTTCGTTTTGGATGGACAAAGTTAGTTGTAATTAACAGCTTTTTTATGAAAACACACTTCTGGTGGAACTTCATATCAAAGAACAAATTTCGAATCGGATGGACAAAGTTAGTTGTAATTAACAGTTTTTGTATGAAAACACACTTCTGGTGACACTTCATATCAAAGTACAAAGTTCGTTTTGGATGGACAAAGTTAGTTGTAATTAACAGTTTTTGTATGAAAACACACTTCTGGTGGAACTTCATATCAAAGTACAAAGTTCGTTTTGGATGGACAAAGTTAGTTGTAATTAACAGTTTTTGTATGAAAACACACTTCTGGTGGAACTTCATAGCAAAGTACAAAGTTCGTTTTGGATGGACAAAGTAAGTTGTAATTAACAGTTTTTGTATGAAAACACACTTCTGGTGGAACTTCATATCAAAGTACAAAGTTCGTTTTGGATGGACAAAGTTAGTTGTAATTAACAGTTTTTGTATGAAAACACACTTCTGGTGGAACTTCATATCAAAGTACAAACTTCGTTTTGGATGGACAAAGTTAGTTGTAATTAACAGTTTTTGTATGAAAACACACTTCTGGTGGAACTTCATAGCAAAGAACAAAGTTCGAATCGGATGGACAAAGTTAGTTGTAATTAACAGTTTTTGTATGAAAACACACTTCTGGTGGAACTTCATATCAAAGTACAAAGTTCGTTTTGGATGGACAAAGTTAGTTGAAATAGACAGTTTTTGCATAAAAACTCATTCCTGGTGGAACTTCATAGCAAAGTACAAAGTTCGTTTTGGATGGATCAATTTAGTTGAAATAGACAGTTTTTGCATGAAAACTCATTCCTGGTGGAACTTCATAGCAAAGTACAAAGTTCGTTTTGGATGGACAAAGTTAGTTGAGATAGACAGTTCTTGCATGAAAACTCATTCCTGGTGGAACTTCATAGCAAAGTACAAAGTTCGTTTTGGATGGACAAAGTTAGTTGAGATAGACAGTTCTTGCATGAAAACTCATTCCTGGTGGAACTTCATAGCAAAGTACAAAGTTCGTTTTGGATGGACAAAGTTAGTTGAAATAGACAGTTTTTGCATGAAAACTCATTCCTGGTGGAACTTCATAGCAAAGTACAAAGTTCGTTTTGGATGGATCAATTTAGTTGAAATAGACAGTTTTTGCATGAAAACTCATTCCTGGTGGAACTTCATAGCAAAGTACAAAGTTCGTTTTGGATGGACAAAGTTAGTTGAGATAGACAGTTCTTGCATGAAAACTCATTCCTGGTGGAACTTCATAGCAAAGTACAAAGTTCGTTTTGGATGGACAAAATTAGTTGAAATAGACAGTTTTTGCATAAAAACTCATTCCTGGTGGAACTTCATAGCAAAGTACAAAGTTCGTTTTGGATGGACAAAGTTAGTTGAAATAGACAGTTCTTGCATGAAAACTCATTCCTGGTGGAACTTCATAGCAAAGTACAAAGTTCGTTTTGGATGGATCAATTTAGTTGAAATAGACAGTTTTTGCATGAAAACTCATTCCTGGTGGAACTTCATAGCAAAGTACAAAGTTCGTTTTGGATGGACAAAATTAGTTGAAATAGACAGTTTTTGCATGAAAACTCATTCCTGGTGGAACTTCATAGCAAAGTACAAAGTTCGTTTTGGATGGACAAAATTAGTTGAAATAGACAGTTTTTGCATGAAAACTCATTCCTGGTGGAACTTCATAGCAAAGTACAAAGTTCGTTTTGGATGGACAAAGTTAGTTGAGATAGACAGTTCTTGCATGAAAACTCATTCCTGGTGGAACTTCATAGCAAAGTACAAAGTTCGTTTTGGATGGACAAAATTAGTTGAAATAGACAGTTTTTGCATAAAAACTCATTCCTGGTGGAACTTCATAGCAAAGTACAAAGTTCGTTTTGGATGGACAAAATTAGTTGAAATAGACAGTTTTTGCATGAAAACTCATTCCTGGTGGAACTTCATAGCAAAGTACAAAGTTCGTTTTGGATGGACAAAGTTAGTTGAGATAGACAGTTCTTGCATGAAAACTCATTCCTGGTGGAACTTCATAGCAAAGTACAAAGTTCGTTTTGGATGGACAAAATTAGTTGAAATAGACAGTTTTTGCATGAAAACTCATTCCTGGTGGAACTTCATAGCAAAGTACAAAGTTCGTTTTGGATGGATCAATTTAGTTGAAATAGACAGTTTTTGCATGAAAACTCATTCCTGGTGGAACTTCATAGCAAAGTACAAAGTTCGTTTTGGATGGACAAAGTTAGTTGAAATAGACAGTTTTTGCATGAAAACTCATTCCTGGTGGAACTTCATAGCAAAGTACAAAGTTCGTTTTGGATGGACAAAGTTAGTTGAGATAGACAGTTCTTGCATGAAAACTCATTCCTGGTGGAACTTCATAGCAAAGTACAAAGTTCGTTTTGGATGGACAAAGTTAGTTGAAATAGACAGTTTTTGCATGAAAACTCATTCCTGGTGGAACTTCATAGCAAAGTACAAAGTTCGTTTTGGATGGATCAATTTAGTTGAAATAGACAGTTTTTGCATGAAAACTCATTCCTGGTGGAACTTCATAGCAAAGTACAAAGTTCGTTTTGGATGGACAAAGTTAGTTGAGATAGACAGTTCTTGCATGAAAACTCATTCCTGGTGGAACTTCATAGCAAAGTACAAAGTTCGTTTTGGATGGACAAAATTAGTTGAAATAGACAGTTTTTGCATAAAAACTCATTCCTGGTGGAACTTCATAGCAAAGTACAAAGTTCGTTTTGGATGGACAAAGTTAGTTGAAATAGACAGTTCTTGCATGAAAACTCATTCCTGGTGGAACTTCATAGCAAAGTACAAAGTTCGTTTTGGATGGATCAATTTAGTTGAAATAGACAGTTCTTGCATGAAAACTCATTCCTGGTGGAACTTCATAGCAAAGTACAAAGTTCGTATCGGATGGACGAATTAAGTTGAAATAGACAGTTTTTGCATGAAAACTCATTCCTGGTAGAACTTCATAGCAAAGAACAAAGTTCGTTTTGGATGGACAAAGTTAGTTGAAATAGACAGTTTTTGCATGAAAACTCATTCCTGGTGGAACTTCATAGCAAAGTACAAAGTTCGTTTTGGATGGACAAAGTTAGTTGAAATAGACAGTTTTTGCATGAAAACTCATTCCTGGTGGAACTTCATAGCAAAGTACAAAGTTCGTTTTGGATGGACAAAGTTAGTTGAAATAGACAGTTCTTGCATGAAAACTCATTCCTGGTAGAACTTCATAGCAAAGTACAAAGTTCGTATCGGATGGACGAATTAAGTTGCAATAGACAGTTTTTGCATGAAAACTCATTCCTGGTGGAACTTCATAGCAAAGAACAAAGTTCGTTTTGGATGGATCAATTTAGTTGAAATAGACAGTTTTTGCATGAAAACTCATTCCTGGTGGAACTTCATAGCAAAGTACAAAGTTCGTTTTGGATGGATCAATTTAGTTAAAATAGACAGTTTTTGCATGAAAACTCATTCCTGGTGGAACTTCATAGCAAAGTACAAAGTTCGTTTTGGATGGACAAAGTTAGTTGAAATAGACAGTTTTTGCATGAAAACTCATTCCTGGTTGTACTTCATAGCAAAGAACAAAGTTCGTTTTGGATGGATCAATTTAGTTGAAATAGACAGTTTTTGCATGAAAACTCATTCCTGGTGGAACTTCATAGCAAAGTACAAAGTTCGTTTTGGATGGATCAATTTAGTTGAAATAGACAGTTTTTGCATGAAAACTCATTCCTGGTGGAACTTCATAGCAAAGTACAAAGTTCGTTTTGGATGGATCAATTTAGTTAAAATAGACAGTTTTTGCATGAAAACTCATTCCTGGTGGAACTTCATAGCAAAGTACAAAGTTCGTTTTGGATGGACAAAGTTAGTTGAAATAGACAGTTTTTGCATGAAAACTCATTCCTGGTGGAACTTCATAGCAAAGTACAAAGTTCGTTTTGGATGGATCAATTTAGTTGAAATAGACAGTTTTTGCATGAAAACTCATTCCTGGTGGAACTTCATAGCAAAGTACAAAGTTCGTTTTGGATGGACAAAGTTAGTTGAAATAGACAGTTTTTGCATGAAAACTCATTCCTGGTGGAACTTCATAGCAAAGTACAAAGTTCGTTTTGGATGGACAAAGTTAGTTGAAATAGACAGTTTTTGCATGAAAACTCATTCCTGGTGGAACTTCATAGCAAAGTACAAAGTTCGTTTTGGATGGATCAATTTAGTTGAAATAGACAGTTTTTGCATGAAAACTCATTCCTGGTGGAACTTCATAGCAAAGTACAAAGTTCGTTTTGGATGGATCAATTTAGTTAAAATAGACAGTTTTTGCATGAAAACTCATTCCTGGTGGAACTTCATAGCAAAGTACAAAGTTCGTTTTGGATGGACAAAGTTAGTTGAAATAGACAGTTTTTGCATGAAAACTCATTCCTGGTTGTACTTCATAGCAAAGTACAAAGTTCGTTTTGGATGGACAAAGTTAGTTGAAATAGACAGTTTTTGCATGAAAACTCATTCCTGGTGGAACTTCATAGCAAAGTACAAAGTTCGTTTTGGATGGATCAATTTAGTTGAAATAGACAGTTTTTGCATGAAAACTCATTCCTGGTGGAACTTCATAGCAAAGTACAAAGTTCGTTTTGGATGGATCAATTTAGTTGAAATAGACAGTTTTTGCATGAAAACTCATTCCTGGTGGAACTTCATAGCAAAGTACAAAGTTCGTTTTGGATGGACAAAGTTAGTTGAAATAGACAGTTTTTGCATGAAAACTCATTCCTGGTGGAACTTCATAGCAAAGTACAAAGTTCGTTTTGGATGGATCAATTTAGTTGAAATAGACAGTTTTTGCATGAAAACTCATTCCTGGTGGAACTTCATAGCAAAGTACAAAGTTCGTTTTGGATGGATCAATTTAGTTAAAATAGACAGTTTTTGCATGAAAACTCATTCCTGGTGGAACTTCATAGCAAAGTACAAAGTTCGTTTTGGATGGACAAAGTTAGTTGAAATAGACAGTTTTTGCATGAAAACTCGTTCCTGGTGGAACTTCATAGCAAAGTACAAAGTTCGTTTTGGATGGACAAAGTTAGTTGAAATAGACAGTTTTTGCATGAAAACTCATTCCTGGTGGAACTTCATAGCAAAGTACAAAGTTCGTTTTGGATGGATCAATTTAGTTTAAATAGACAGTTTTTGCATGAAAACTCATTCCTGGTGGAACTTCATAGCAAAGTACAAAGTTCGTTTTGGATGGACGAATTAAGTTGAAATAGACAGTTTTTGCATGAAAACTCATTCCTGGTGGAACTTCATAGCAAAGAACAAAGTTCGTTTTGGATGGATCAATTTAGTTGAAATAGACAGTTTTTGCATGAAAACTCATTCCTGGTGGAACTTCATAGCAAAGTACAAAGTTCGTTTTGGATGGACAAAGTTAGTTGAAATAGACAGTTCTTGCATGAAAACTCATTCCTGGTAGAACTTCATAGCAAAGTACAAAGTTCGTTTTGGATGGACGAATTAAGTTGAAATAGACAGTTTTTGCATGAAAACTCATTCCTGGTGGAACTTCATAGCAAAGTACAAAGTTCGTTTTGGATGGATCAATTTAGTTAAAATAGACAGTTTTTGCATAAAAACTCATTCCTGGTGGAACTTCATAGCAAAGAACAAAGTTCGTTTTGGATGGATCAATTTAGTTGAAATAGACAGTTTTTGCATGAAAACTCATTCCTGGTGGAACTTCATAGCAAAGTACAAAGTTCGTTTTGGATGGATCAATTTAGTTAAAATAGACAGTTTTTGCATGAAAACTCATTCCTGGTGGAACTTCATAGCAAAGTACAAAGTTCGTTTTGGATGGACAAAGTTAGTTGAAATAGACAGTTTTTGCATGAAAACTCATTCCTGGTGGAACTTCATAGCAAAGAACAAAGTTCGTTTTGGATGGATCAATTTAGTTGAAATAGACAGTTTTTGCATGAAAACTCATTCCTGGTGGAACTTCATAGCAAAGTACAAAGTTCGTTTTGGATGGACAAAGTTAGCTGAAATAGACAGTTCTTGCATGAAAACTCATTCCTGGTAGAACTTCATAGCAAAGTACAAAGTTCGTTTTGGATGGATCAATTTAGTTGAAATAGACAGTTTTTGCATGAAAACTCATTCCTGGTGGAACTTCATAGCAAAGTACAAAGTTCGTATCGGATGGACGAATTAAGTTGAAATAGACAGTTTTTGCATGAAAACTCATTCCTGGTGGAACTTCATAGCAAAGTACAAAGTTCGTTTTGGATGGATCAATTTAGTTAAAATAGACAGTTTTTGCATGAAAACTCATTCCTGGTGGAACTTCATAGCAAAGTACAAAGTTCGTTTTGGATGGACAAAGTTAGTTGAAATAGACAGTTTTTGCATGAAAACTCATTCCTGGTGGAACTTCATAGCAAAGAACAAAGTTCGTTTTGGATGGATCAATTTAGTTGAAATAGACAGTTTTTGCATGAAAACTCATTCCTGGTGGAACTTCATAGCAAAGTACAAAGTTCGTTTTGGATGGACAAAGTTAGTTGAAAAAGACAGTTCTTGCATGAAAACTCATTCCTGGTAGAACTTCATAGCAAAGTACAAAGTTCGTTTTGGATGGATCAATTTAGTTGAAATAGACAGTTTTTGCATGAAAACTCATTCCTGGTGGAACTTCATAGCAAAGAACAAAGTTCGTTTTGGATGGATCAATTTAGTTGAAATAGACAGTTTTTGCATGAAAACTCATTCCTGGTGGAACTTCATAGCAAAGTACAAAGTTCGTATCGGATGGACGAATTAAGTTGAAATAGACAGTTTTTGCATGAAAACTCATTCCTGGTGGAACTTCATAGCAAAGAACAAAGTTCGTTTTGGATGGATCAATTTAGTTGAAATAGACAGTTTTTGCATGAAAACTCATTCCTGGTGGAACTTCATAGCAAAGTACAAAGTTCGTTTTGGATGGATCAATTTAGTTAAAATAGACAGTTTTTGCATGAAAACTCATTCCTGGTGGAACTTCATAGCAAAGTACAAAGTTCGTTTTGGATGGACAAAGTTAGTTGAAATAGACAGTTTTTGCATGAAAACTCATTCCTGGTGGAACTTCATAGCAAAGTACAAAGTTCGTTTTGGATGGATCAATTTAGTTGAAATAGACAGTTTTTGCATGAAAACTCATTCCTGGTGGAACTTCATAGCAAAGTACAAAGTTCGTTTTGGATGGACAAAGTTAGTTGAAATAGACAGTTTTTGCATGAAAACTCATTCCTGGTGGAACTTCATAGCAAAGTACAAAGTTCGTTTTGGATGGATCAATTTAGTTGAAATAGACAGTTTTTGCATGAAAACTCATTCCTGGTGGAACTTCATAGCAAAGTACAAAGTTCGTTTTGGATGGATCAATTTAGTTAAAATAGACAGTTTTTGCATGAAAACTCATTCCTGGTGGAACTTCATAGCAAAGTACAAAGTTCGTTTTGGATGGACAAAGTTAGTTGAAATAGACAGTTTTTGCATGAAAACTCATTCCTGGTGGAACTTCATAGCAAAGTACAAAGTTCGTTTTGGATGGACAAAGTTAGTTGAAATAGACAGTTTTTGCATGAAAACTCATTCCTGGTGGAACTTCATAGCAAAGTACAAAGTTCGTTTTGGATGGACAAAGTTAGTTGAAATAGACAGTTTTTGCATGAAAACTCATTCCTGGTGGAACTTCATAGCAAAGTACAAAGTTCGTTTTGGATGGACAAAGTTAGTTGAAATAGACAGTTTTTGCATGAAAACTCATTCCTGGTGGAACTTCATAGCAAAGTACAAAGTTCGTTTTGGATGGATCAATTTAGTTGAAATAGACAGTTTTTGCATGAAAACTCATTCCTGGTGGAACTTCATAGCAAAGTACAAAGTTCGTTTTGGATGGACGAATTAAGTTGAAATAGACAGTTTTTGCATGAAAACTCATTCCTGATGGAACTTCATAGCAAAGAACAAAGTTCGTTTTGGATGGATCAATTTAGTTGAAATAGACAGTTTTTGCATGAAAACTCATTCCTGGTGGAACTTCATAGCAAAGTACAAAGTTCGTTTTGGATGGATCAATTTAGTTAAAATAGACAGTTTTTGCATGAAAACTCATTCCTGGTGGAACTTCATAGCAAAGTACAAAGTTCGTTTTGGATGGACAAAGTTAGTTGAAATAGATAATTTTTGCATGAAAACTCATTCCTGGTGGAACTTCATAGCAAAGTACAAAGTTCGTTTTGGATGGACAAAGTTAGTTGAAATAGACAGTTTTTGCATGAAAACTCATTCCTGGTGGAACTTCATAGCAAAGTACAAAGTTCGTTTTGGATGGACAAAGTTAGTTGAAATAGATAATTTTTGCATGAAAACTCATTCCTGGTGGAACTTCATAGCAAAGTACAAAGTTCGTTTTGGATGGACAAAGTTAGTTGAAATAGACAGTTTTTGCATGAAAACTCATTCCTGGTGGAACTTCATAGCAAAGTACAAAGTTCGTTTTGGATGGATCAATTTAGTTGAAATAGACAGTTTTTGCATGAAAACTCATTCCTGGTGGAACTTCATAGCAAAGTACAAAGTTCGTTTTGGATGGACAAAGTTAGTTGAAATAGACAGTTTTTGCATGAAAACTCATTCCTGGTGGAACTTCATAGCAAAGTACAAAGTTCGTTTTGGATGGATCAATTTAGTTGAAATAGACAGTTTTTGCATGAAAACTCATTCCTGGTGGAACTTCATAGCAAAGAACAAAGTTCGTTTTGGATGGACAAAATTAGTTGAAATAGACAGTTTTTGCATGGTAACACATTCCTGGTAGAACTACATAGCAAAGTACAAAGTTCGTATCGGATGGACGAAATTAGTTGAAATAGACAGTTTTTGCATGGTAACACATTCCTGGTAGAACTACATAGCAAAGTACAAAGTTCGTATCGGATGGACGAAATTAGTTGAAATAGACAGTTTTTGCATGGTAACACATTCCTGGTAGAACTACATAGCAAAGTACAAAGTTCGTATCGGATGGACGAAATTAGTTGAAATAGACAGTTTTTGCATGGTAACACATTCCTGGTAGAACTACATAGCAAAGTACAAAGTTCGTATTGGATGGACGAAATTAGTTGAAATAGACAGTTTTTGCATGGTAACACATTCCTGGTAGAACTACATAGCAAAGTACAAAGTTCGTATTGGATGGACGAAATTAGTTGTATTAGACAGTTTTTGCATGGTAACACATTCCTGGTAGAACTACATAGCAAAGTACAAAGTTCGTATCGGATGGACGAAATTAGTTGAAATAGACAGTTTTTGCATGGTAACACATTCCTGGTAGAACTACATAGCAAAGTACAAAGTTCGTATCGGATGGACGAAATTAGTTGAAATAGACAGTTTTTGCATGGTAACACATTCCTGGTAGAACTACATAGCAAAGTACAAAGTTCGTATTGGATGGACGAAATTAGTTGAAATAGACAGTTTTTGCATGGTAACACATTCCTGGTAGAACTACATAGCAAAGTACAAAGTTCGTATCGGATGGACGAAATTAGTTGAAATAGACAGTTTTTGCATGGTAACACATTCCTGGTAGAACTACATAGCAAAGTACAAAGTTCGTATCGGATGGACGAAATTAGTTGAAATAGACAGTTTTTGCATGGTAACACATTCCTGGTAGAACTACATAGCAAAGTACAAAGTTCGTATTGGATGGACGAAATTAGTTGAAATAGACAGTTTTTGCATGGTAACACATTCCTGGTAGAACTACATAGCAAAGTACAAAGTTCGTATTGGATGGACGAAATTAGTTGTATTAGACAGTTTTTGCATGGTAACACATTCCTGGTAGAACTACATAGCAAAGTACAAAGTTCGTATTGGATGGACGAAATTAGTTGAAATAGACAGTTTTTGCATGGTAACACATTCCTGGTAGAACTACATAGCAAAGTACAAAGTTCGTATTGGATGGACGAAATTAGTTGAAATAGACAGTTTTTGCATGGTAACACATTCCTGGTAGAACTACATAGCAAAGTACAAAGTTCGTATCGGATGGACGAAATTAGTTGAAATAGACAGTTTTTGCATGGTAACACACTCCTGGTATAACTACATAGCAAAGTACAAAGTTCGTATCGGATGGACGAAATTAGTTGAAATAGACAGTTTTTGCATGGTAACACATTCCTGGTAGAACTACATAGCAAAGTACAAAGTTCGTATTGGATGGACGAAATTAGTTGAAATAGACAGTTTTTGCATGGTAACACATTCCTGGTAGAACTACATAGCAAAGTACAAAGTTCGTATCGGATGGACGAAATTAGTTGAAATAGACAGTTTTTGCATGGTAACACATTCCTGGTAGAACTACATAGCAAAGTACAAAGTTCGTATCGGATGGACGAAATTAGTTGAAATAGACAGTTTTTGCATGGTAACACACTCCTGGTATAACTACATAGCAAAGTACAAAGTTCGTATCGGATGGACGAAATTAGTTGAAATAGACAGTTTTTGCATGGTAAAACATTCCTGGTAGAACTACATAGCAAAGTACAAAGTTCGTATCGGATGGACGAAATTAGTTGAAATAGACAGTTTTTGCATGGTAACACACTCCTGGTATTACTACATAGCAAAGTACAAAGTTCGTATCGGATGGACGAAATTAGTTGAAATAGACAGTTTTTGCATGGTAACACATTCCTGGTAGAACTACATAGCAAAGTACAAAGTTCGTATCGGATGGACGAAATTAGTTGAAATAGACAGTTTTTGCATGGTAACACATTCCTGGTAGAACTACATAGCAAAGTACAAAGTTCGTATCGGATGGACGAAATTAGTTGAAATAGACAGTTTTTGCATGGTAACACACTACTGGTAGAACTACATAGCAAAGTACAAAGTTCGTATCGGATGGACGAAATTAGTTGAAATAGACAGTTTTTGCATGGTAACACATTCCTGGTAGAACTACATAGCAAAGTACAAAGTTCGTATCGGATGGACAAAATTAGTTGAAATAGACAATTTTTGCATGGTAACACACTACTGGTAGAACTACATAGCAAAGTACAAAGTTCGTATCGGATGGACGAAATTAGTTGAAATAGACAGTTTTTGCATGGTAACACATTCCTGGTAGAACTACATAGCAAAGTACAAAGTTCGTATCGGATGGACAAAATTAGTTGAAATAGACAGTTTTTGCATGGTAACACACTCCTGGTATAACTACATAGCAAAGTACAAAGTTCGTATCGGATGGACGAAATTAGTTGAAATAGACAGTTTTTGCATGGTAACACATTCCTGGTAGAACTACATAGCAAAGTACAAAGTTCGTATTGGATGGACGAAATTAGTTGAAATAGACAGTTTTTGCATGGTAACACATTCCTGGTAGAACTACATAGCAAAGTACAAAGTTCGTATCGGATGGACGAAATTAGTTGAAATAAACAGTTTTTGCATGGTAACACATTCGTGGTAGAACTACATAGCAAAGTACAAAGTTCGTATCGGATGGACGAAATTAGTTGAAATAGACAGTTTTTGCATGGTAACACATTCCTGGTAGAACTACATAGCAAAGTACAAAGTTCGTATTGGATGGACGAAATTAGTTGAAATAGACAGTTTTTGCATGGTAACACATTCCTGGTAGAACTACATAGCAAAGTACAAAGTTCGTATCGGATGGACGAAATTAGTTGAAATAGACAGTTTTTGCATGGTAACACATTCCTGGTAGAACTACATAGCAAAGTACAAAGTTCGTATCGGATGGACGAAATTAGTTGAAATAGACAGTTTTTGCATGGTAACACATTCCTGGTAGAACTACATAGCAAAGTACAAAGTTCGTATTGGATGGACGAAATTAGTTGAAATAGACAGTTTTTGCATGGTAACACATTCCTGGTAGAACTACATAGCAAAGTACAAAGTTCGTATCGGATGGACGAAATTAGTTGAAATAGACAGTTTTTGCATGGTAACACATTCCTGGTAGAACTACATAGCAAAGTACAAAGTTCGTATCGGATGGACAAAATTAGTTGAAATAGACAGTTTTTGCATGGTAACACATTCCTGGTAGAACTACATAGCAAAGTACAAAGTTCGTATCGGATGGACGAAATTAGTTGAAATAGACAGTTTTTGCATGGTAACACACTCCTGGTATAACTACATAGCAAAGTACAAAGTTCGTATCGGATGGACGAAATTAGTTGAAATAGACAGTTTTTGCATGGTAACACATTCCTGGTAGAACTACATAGCAAAGTACAAAGTTCGTATCGGATGGACGAAATTAGTTGAAATAGACAGTTTTTGCATGGTAACACATTCCTGGTAGAACTTCATAGCAAAGTACAAAGTTCGTATCGGATGGACAAAATTAGTTGAAATAGACAGTTTTTGCATGGTAACTCATTCCTGGTAGAACTACATAGCAAAATACAAAGTTCGTATCGGATGGACGAAATTAGTTGAAATAGACAGTTTTTGCATGGTAACACATTCCTGGTAGAACTACATAGCAAAGTACCAAGTTCGTATCGGATGGACGAAATTAGTTGAAATAGACAGTTTTTGCATGGTAACACACTCCTGGTAGAACTACATAGCAAAGTACAAAGTTCGTATCGGTTGGACGAAATTAGTTGAAATAGACAGTTTTTGCATGGTAACACACTCCTGGTAGAACTACATAGCAAAGTACAAAGTTCGTATCGGATGGACGAAATTAGTTGAAATAGACAGTTTTTGCATGGTAACACATTCCTGGTAGAACTACATAGCAAAGTACAAAGTTCGTTTTGGATGGACGAAATTAGTTGAAAAAGACAGTTTTTGCATGGTAACACATTCCTGGTAGAACTACATAGCAAAGTACAAAGTTCGTATCGGATGGACGAAATTAGTTGAAATAGACAGTTTTTGCATGGTAACACACTCCTGGTATAACTACATAGCAAAGTACAAAGTTCGTATCGGATGGACGAAATTAGTTGAAATAGACAGTTTTTGCATGGTAACACATTCCTGGTAGAACTACATAGCAAAGTACAAAGTTTGTATCGGATGGACAAAATTAGTTGAAATAGACAGTTTTTGCATGGTAACTCATTCCTGGTAGAACTACATAGCAAAGTACAAAGTTCGTATCGGATGGACGAAATTAGTTGAAATAGACAGTTTTTGCATGGTAACACATTCGTGGTAGAACTACATAGCAAAGTACAAAGTTCGTATCGGATGGACGAAATTAGTTGAAATAGACAGTTTTTGCATGGTAACACACTCCTGGTAGAACTACATAGCAAAGTACAAAGTTCGTATCGGATGGACGAAATTAGTTGAAATAGACAGTTTTTGCATGGTAACACAATCCTGGTAGAACTACATAGCAAAGTACAAAGTTCGTATCGGATGGACGAAATTAGTTGAAATAGACAGTTTTTGCATGGTAACACATTCCTGGTAGAACTACATAGCAAAGTACAAAGTTCGTATCGGATGGACGAAATTAGTTGAAATAGACAGTTTTTGCATGGTAACACATTCCTGGTAGAACTACATAGCAAAGTACAAAGTTCGTATCGGATGGACGAAATTAGTTGAAATAGACAGTTTTTGCATGGTAATACATTCCTGGTAGAACTACATAGCAAAGTACAAAGTTCGTATCGGATGGACGAAATTAGTTGAAATAGACAGTTTTTGCATGGTAACTCATTCCTGGTAGAACTACATAGCAAAGTACAAAGTTCGTATCGGATGGACGAAATTAGTTGAAATAGACAGTTTTTGCATGGTAACACATTCCTGGTAGAACTACATAGCAAAGTACAAAGTTCGTATCGGATGGACGAAATTAGTTGAAATAGACAGTTTTTGCATGGTAACTCATTCATGGTAGAACTACATAGCAAAGTACAAAGTTCGTATCGGATGGACGAAATTAGTTGAAATAGACAGTTTTTGCATGGTAACACACTCCTGGTAGAACTACATAGCAAAGTACAAAGTTCGTATCGGATGGACGAAATTAGTTGAAATAGACAGTTTTTGCATGGTAACACATTCCTGGTAGAACTACATAGCAAAGTACAAAGTTCGTATCGGATGGACGAAATTAGTTGAAATAGACAGTTTTTGCATGGTAACACATTCCTGGTAGAACTACATAGCAAAGTACAAAGTTCGTATCGGATGGACGAAATTAGTTGAAATAGACAGTTTTTGCATGGTAACTCATTCATGGTAGAACTACATAGCAAAGTACAAAGTTCGTATCGGATGGACGAAATTAGTTGAAATAGACAGTTTTTGCATGGTAACACACTCCTGGTAGAACTACATAGCAAAGTACAAAGTTCGTATCGGATGGACGAAATTAGTTGAAATAGACAGTTTTTGCATGGTAACACATTCCTGGTAGAACTACATAGCAAAGTACAAAGTTCGTATCGGATGGACGAAATTAGTTGAAATAGACAGTTTTTGCATGGTAACACATTCCTGGTAGAACTACATAGCAAAGTACAAAGTTCGTATCGGATGGACGAAATTAGTTGAAATAGACAGTTTTTGCATGGTAACACACTCCTGGTAGAACTACATAGCAAAGTACAAAGTTCGTATCGGATGGACGAAATTAGTTGAAATAGACAGTTTTTGCATGGTAACACACTCCTGGTAGAACTACATAGCAAAGTACAAAGTTCGTATCGGATGGACGAAATTAGTTGAAATAGACAGTTTTTGCATGGTAACACATTCCTGGTAGAACTACATAGCAAAATACAAAGTTCGTATCGGATGGACAAAATTAGTTGAAATAGACAGTTTTTGCATGGTAACACATTCCTGGTATAACTACATAGCAAAGTACAAAGTTCGTATCGGATGGACGAAATTAGTTGAAATAGACATTTTTTGCATAGTAACACATTCCTGGTAGAACTACATAGCAAAATACAAAGTTCGTATCGGATGGACGAAATTAGTTGAAATAGACAGTTTTTGCATAGTAACACATTCCTGGTAGAACTACATAGCAAAGTACAAAGTTCGTATCGGATGGACGAAATTAGTTGAAATAGACAGTTTTTGCATGGTAACACATTCCTGGTAGAACTTCATAGCAAAATACAAAGTTCGTATCGGATGGACAAAATTAGTTGAAATAGACAGTTTTTGCATGGTAACACACCCCTGGTAGAACTACATAGCAAAGTACAAAGTTCGTATCGGATGGACGAAATTAGTTGAAATAGACAGTTTTTGCATAGTAACACATTCCTGGTAGAACTACATAGCAAAGTACAAAGTTCGTATTGGATGGACAAAATAAGTTGAAATAGACAGTTTATGCATGGTAACACACTCCTGGTAGAACTACATAGCAAAGTACAAAGTTCGTATCGGATGGACGAAATTAGTTGAAATAGACAGTTTTTGCATGGTAACACATTCCTGGTAGAACTACATAGCAAAATACAAAGTTCGTATCGGATGGACAAAATTAGTTAAAATAGACAGTTTTTGCATGGTAACACACCCCTGGTAGAACTTCATAGCAAAATACAAAGTTCGTATCGGATGGACAAAATTAGTTGAAATAGACAGTTTTTGCATGGTAACACATTCCTGGTATAACTACATAGCAAAATACAAAGGTCGTATCGGATGGACGAAATTAGTTGAAATAGACAGTTTTTGCATAGTAACACATTCCTGGTAGAACTACATAGCAAAGTACAAAGTTCGTATCGGATGGACGAAATTAGTTGAAATAGACAGTTTTTGCATGGTAACACATTCCTGGTAGAACTACATAGCAAAATACAAAGTTCGTATCGGATGGACAAAATTAGTTGAAATAGACAGTTTTTGCATGGTAACACACCCCTGGTAGATCTACATAGCAAAATTCAAAGTTCGTATCGGATGGACAAAATTAGTTGAAATAGACAGTTTTTGCATGGTAACACATTCCTGGTATAACTACATAGCAAAGTACAAAGTTCGTATCGGATGGACGAAATTAGTTGAAATAGACAGTTTTTGCATGGTAACACATTCCTGGTATAACTACATAGCAAAATACAAAGTTCGTATCGGATGGACAAAATTAGTTGAAATAGACAGTTTTTGCATAGTAACACATTCCTGGTAGAACTACATAGCAAAATACAAAGTTCGTATCGGATGGACAAAATTAGTTGAAATAGACAGTTTTTGCATGGTAACACACCCCTGGTAGAACTACATAGCAAAATTCAAAGTTCGTATCGGATGGACAAAATTAGTTGAAATAGACAGTTTTTGCATGGTAACACATTCCTGGTATAACTACATAGCAAAGTACAAAGTTCGTATCGGATGGACGAAATTAGTTGAAATAGACAGTGTTTGCATGGTAACACATTCCTGGTATAACTACATAGCAAAATACAAAGTTCGTATCGGATGGACAAAATTAGTTAAAATAGACAGTTTTTGCATGGTAACACACTCCTGGTAGAACTACATAGCAAAGTACAAAGTTCGTATTGGATGGACAAAATAAGTTGAAATAGACAGTTTATGCATGGTAACACATTCCTGGTAGAACTACATAGCAAAATACAAAGTTCGTATCGGATGAACGAAATTAGTTGAAATAGACAGTTTTTGCATAGTAACACATTCCTGGTAGAACTACATAGCAAAGTACAAAGTTCGTATCGGATGGACGAAATTAGTTGAAATAGACAGTTTTTGCATGGTAACACATTCCTGGTAGAACTACATAGCAAAATACAAAGTTCGTATCGGATGGACAAAATTAGTTGAAATAGACAGTTTTTGCATGGTAACACACCCCTGGTAGAACTACATAGCAAAGTACAAAGTTCGTATCGGATGGACGAAATTAGTTGAAATAGACAGTTTTTGCATAGTAACACATTCCTGGTAGAACTACATAGCAAAGTACAAAGTTCGTATCGGATGGACGAAATTAGTTGAAATAGACAGTTTTTGCATGGTAACACACCCCTGGTAGAACTACATAGCAAAATTCAAAGTTCGTATCGGATGGACAAAATTAGTTGAAATAGACAGTTTTTGCATGGTAACACATTCCTGGTATAACTACATAGCAAAGTACAAAGTTCGTATCGGATGGACGAAATTAGTTGAAATAGACAGTTTTTGCATGGTAACACATTCCTGGTATAACTACATAGCAAAGTACAAAGTTCGTATCGGATGGACGAAATTAGTTGAAATAGACAGTTTTTGCATAGTAACACATTCCTGGTAGAACTACATAGCAAAGTACAAAGTTCGTATCGGATGGACGAAATTAGTTGAAATAGACAGTTTTTGCATGGTAACACATTCCTGGTAGAACTACATAGCAAAATACAAAGTTCGTATCGGATGGACAAAATTAGTTGAAATAGACAGTTTTTGCATGGTAACACACCCCTGGTAGAACTACATAGCAAAGTACAAAGTTCGTATTGGATGGACAAAATTAGTTGAAATAGACAGTTTTTGCATGGTAACACATTCCTGGTAGAACTACATAGCAAAGTACAAAGTTCGTATCGGATGGACGAAATTAGTTGAAATAGACAGTTTTTGCATAGTAACACATTCCTGGTAGAACTACATAGCAAAGTACAAAGTTCGTATCGGATGGACGAAATTAGTTGAAATAGACAGTTTTTGCATAGTAACACATTCCTGGTAGAACTACATAGCAAAGTACAAAGTTCGTATCGGATGGACGAAATTAGTTGAAATAGACAGTTTTTGCATGGTAACACATTCCTGGTAGAACTACATAGCAAAATACAAAGTTCGTATCGGATGGACAAAATTAGTTGAAATAGACAGTTTTTGCATGGTAACACATTCCTGGTATAACTACATAGCAAAGTACAAAGTTCGTATCGGATGGACGAAATTAGTTGAAATAGACAATTTGTGCATGGTAACACATTCCTGGTAGAACTACATAGCAAAGTACAAAGTTCGTATCGGATGGACGAAATTAGTTGAAATAGACAGTTTTTGCATGTTAACACATTCCTGGTAGAACTACATAGCAAAACACAAAGTTCGTATCGGATGGACGAAATTAGTTGAAATAGACAGTTTTTGCATGGTAACACATTCCTGGTAGAACTACATAGCAAAATACAAAGTTCGTATCGGATGGACAAAATTAGTTGAAATAGACAGTTTTTGCATGGTAACACATTCCTGGTAGAACTACATAGCAAAATACAAAGTTCGTATCGGATGGACGAAATTAGTTGAAATAGACAGTTTTTGCATGGTAACACATTCCTGGTAGAACTACATAGCAAAATACAAAGTTCGTATCGGATGGACAAAATTAGTTGAAATAGACAGTTTTTGCATGGTAACACACTCCTGGTAGAACTACATAGCAAAGTACAAAGTTCGTATCGGATGGATGAATTAAATTGAAATAGACAGTTTTTGCATGGTAACACATTCCTGGTAGAACTACATAGCAAAATACAAAGTTCGTATCGGATGGACGAAATAAGTTGAAATAGACAGTTTTTGCATGGTAACACATTCCTGGTAGAACTACATAGCAAAATACAAAGTTCGTATCGGATGGACAAAATTAGTTGAAATAGACAGTTTTTGCATGGTAACACACTCCTGGTAGAACTACATAGCAAAGTACAAAGTTCGTATTGGATGGACAAAATAAGTTGAAATAGACAGTTTTTGCATGGTAACACATTCCTGGTAGAACTACATAGCAAAGTACAAATTTCGTATTGGATGGACAAAATAAGTTGAAATAGACAGTTTTTGCATGGTAACACATTCCTGGTAGAACTACATAGCAAAATACAAAGTTCGTATCGGATGGACGAAATTAGTTGAAATAGACAGTTTTTGCATGGTAACACACTCCTGGTAGAACTACATAGCAAAGTACAAAGTTCGTATTGGATGGACAAAATAAGTTGAAATAGACAGTTTTTGCATGGTAACACATTCCTGGTATAACCACATAGCAAAGTACAAAGTTCGTATCGGATGGACGAAATTAGTTGAAATAGACAATTTTTGCATGGTAACACATTCCTGGTAGAACTACATAGCAAAGTACAAAGTTCGTATCGGATGGACGAAATTAGTTGAAATAGACAGTTTTTGCATGGTAACACATTCCTGGTATAACTACATAGCAAAGTACAAAGTTCGTATCGGATGGACGAAATTAGTTGAAATAGACAGTTTTTGCATGGTAACACATTCCTGGTATAACTACATAGCAAAGTACAAAGTTCGTATCGGATGGACGAAATTAGTTGAAATAGACAGTTTTTGCATGGTAACACATTCCTGGTAGAACTACATAGCAAAATACAAAGTTCGTATCGGATGGACAAAATTAGTTGAAATAGACAGTTTTTGCATGGTAACACATTCCTGGTGGAACTTCATAGCAAAGTACAAAGTTCGTATCGGATGGACGAAATTAGTTGAAATAGACAGTTTTTGCATGGTAACACACTCCTGGTGGAACTTCATAGCAAAGTACAAAGTTCGTATCGGATGGACGAAATTAGTTGAAATAGACAGTTTTTGCATGGTAACACACTCCTGGTAGAACTACATAGCAAAGTACAAAGTTCGTATCGGATGGACGAAATTAGTTGAAATAGACAGTTTTTGCATGGTAACACATTCCTGGTGGAACTTCATAGCAAAGTACAAAGTTCGTATCGGATGGACGAAATTAGTTGAAATAGACAGTTTTTGCATGGTAACACATTCCTGGTGGAACTTCATAGCAAAGTACAAAGTTCGTATCGGATGGACGAAATTAGTTGAAATAGACAGTTTTTGCATGGTAACACACTCCTGGTAGAACTACATAGCAAAGTACAAAGTTCGTATCGGATGGACGAAATTAGTTGAAATAGACAGTTTTTGCATGGTAACACACTCCTGGTGGAACTACATAGCAAAGTACAAAGTTCGTATCGGATGGACGAAATTAGTTGAAATAGACAGTTTTTGCATGGTAACACATTCCTGGTGGAACTTCATAGCAAAGTACAAAGTTCGTATCGGATGGACGAAATTAGTTGAAATAGACAGTTTTTGCATGGTAACACACTCCTGGTAGAACTACATAGCAAAGTACAAAGTTCGTATCGGATGGACGAAATTAGTTGAAATAGACAGTTTTTGCATGGTAACACACTCCTGGTGGAACTACATAGCAAAGTACAAAGTTCGTATCGGATGGACGAAATTAGTTGAAATAGACAGTTTTTGCATGGTAACACATTCCTGGTGGAACTTCATAGCAAAGTACAAAGTTCGTATCGGATGGACGAAATTAGTTGAAATAGACAGTTTTTGCATGGTAACACACTCCTGGTGGAACTACATAGCAAAGTACAAAGTTCGTATCGGATGGACGAAATTAGTTGAAATAGACAGTTTTTGCATGGTAACACATTCCTGGTGGAACTTCATAGCAAAGTACAAAGTTCGTATCGGATGGACGAAATTAGTTGAAATAGACAGTTTTTGCATGGTAACACATTCCTGGTGGAACTTCATAGCAAAGTACAAAGTTCGTATCGGATGGACGAAATTAGTTGAAATAGACAGTTTTTGCATGGTAACACATTCCTGGTGGAACTTCATAGCAAAGTACAAAGTTCGTATCGGATGGACGAAATTAGTTGAAATAGACAGTTTTTGCATGGTAACACATTCCTGGTGGAACTTCATAGCAAAGTACAAAGTTCGTATCGGATGGACGAAATTAGTTGAAATAGACAGTTTTTGCATGGTAACACACTCCTGGTGGAACTACATAGCAAAGTACAAAGTTCGTATCGGATGGACGAAATTAGTTGAAATAGACAGTTTTTGCATGGTAACACATTCCTGGTGGAACTACATAGCAAAGTACAAAGTTCGTATCGGATGGACGAAATTAGTTGAAATAGACAGTTTTTGCATGGTAACACATTCCTGGTGGAACTTCATAGCAAAGTACAAAGTTCGTATCGGATGGACGAAATTAGTTGAAATAGACAGTTTTTGCATGGTAACACATTCCTGGTGGAACTTCATAGCAAAGTACAAAGTTCGTATCGGATGGACGAAATTAGTTGAAATAGACAGTTTTTGCATGGTAACACATTCCTGGTGGAACTACATAGCAAAGTACAAAGTTCGTATCGGATGGACGAAATTAGTTGAAATAGACAGTTTTTGCATGGTAACACATTCCTGGTGGAACTTCATAGCAAAGTACAAAGTTCGTATCGGATGGACGAAATTAGTTGAAATAGACAGTTTTTGCATGGTAACACATTCCTGGTGGAACTTCATAGCAAAGTACAAAGTTCGTATCGGATGGACGAAATTAGTTGAAATAGACAGTTTTTGCATGGTAACACACTCCTGGTGGAACTACATAGCAAAGTACAAAGTTCGTATCGGATGGACGAAATTAGTTGAAATAGACAGTTTTTGCATGGTAACACATTCCTGGTGGAACTTCATAGCAAAGTACAAAGTTCGTATCGGATGGACGAAATTAGTTGAAATAGACAGTTTTTGCATGGTAACACACTCCTGGTAGAACTACATAGCAAAGTACAAAGTTCGTATCGGATGGACGAAATTAGTTGAAATAGACAGTTTTTGCATGGTAACACACTCCTGATAGAACTACATAGCAAAGTACAAAGTTCGTATCGGATGGACAAAATTAGTTGAAATAGACAGTTTTTGCATGGTAACACATTCCTGGTATAACTACATAGCAAAGTACAAAGTTCGTATCGGATGGACGAAATTAGTTGAAATAGACAGTTTTTGCATGGTAACACACTCCTGGTGGAACTACATAGCAAAGTACAAAGTTCGTATCGGATGGACGAAATTAGTTGAAATAGACAGTTTTTGCATGGTAACACATTCCTGGTGGAACTTCATAGCAAAGTACAAAGTTCGTATCGGATGGACGAAATTAGTTGAAATAGACAGTTTTTGCATGGTAACACATTCCTGGTGGAACTTCATAGCAAAGTACAAAGTTCGTATCGGATGGACGAAATTAGTTGAAATAGACAGTTTTTGCATGGTAACACACTCCTGGTGGAACTACATAGCAAAGTACAAAGTTCGTATCGGATGGACGAAATTAGTTGAAATAGACAGTTTTTGCATGGTAACACATTCCTGGTGGAACTTCATAGCAAAGTACAAAGTTCGTATCGGATGGACGAAATTAGTTGAAATAGACAGTTTTTGCATGGTAAAACATTCCTGGTGGAACTTCATAGCAAAGTACAAAGTTCGTATCGGATGGACGAAATTAGTTGAAATAGACAGTTTTTGCATGGTAACACACTCCTGGTGGAACTACATAGCAAAGTACAAAGTTCGTATCGGATGGACGAAATTAGTTGAAATAGACAGTTTTTGCATGGTAACACATTCCTGGTGGAACTTCATAGCAAAGTACAAAGTTCGTATCGGATGGACGAAATTAGTTGAAATAGACAGTTTTTGCATGGTAACACATTCCTGGTGGAACTTCATAGCAAAGTACAAAGTTCGTATCGGATGGACGAAATTAGTTGAAATAGACAGTTTTTGCATGGTAACACATTCCTGGTGGAACTTCATAGCAAAGTACAAAGTTCGTATCGGATGGACGAAATTAGTTGAAATAGACAGTTTTTGCATGGTAACACACTCCTGGTGGAACTACATAGCAAAGTACAAAGTTCGTATCGGATGGACGAAATTAGTTGAAATAGACAGTTTTTGCATGGTAACACACTCCTGGTGGAACTTCATAGCAAAGTACAAAGTTCGTATCGGATGGACGAAATTAGTTGAAATAGACAGTTTTTGCATGGTAACACACTCCTGGTGGAACTACATAGCAAAGTACAAAGTTCGTATCGGATGGACGAAATTAGTTGAAATAGACAGTTTTTGCATGGTAACACATTCCTGGTAGAACTACATAGCAAAGTACCAAGTTCGTATCGGATGGACGAAATTAGTTGAAATAGACAGTTTTTGCATGGTAACACATTCCTGGTGGAACTTCATAGCAAAGTACAAAGTTCGTATCGGATGGACGAAATTAGTTGAAATAGACAGTTTTTGCATGGTAACACATTCCTGGTGGAACTACATAGCAAAGTACAAAGTTCGTATCGGATGGACGAAATTAGTTGAAATAGACAGTTTTTGCATGGTAACACACTCCTGGTAGAACTACATATCAAAGTACAAAGTTCGTATCGGATGGACGAAATTAGTTGAAATAGACAGTTTTTGCATGGTAACACATTCCTGGTGGAACTTCATAGCAAAGTACAAAGTTCGTATCGGATGGACGAAATTAGTTGAAATAGACAGTTTTTGCATGGTAACACACTCCTGGTGGAACTACATAGCAAAGTACAAAGTTCGTATCGGATGGACGAAATTAGTTGAAATAGACAGTTTTTGCATGGTAACACATTCCTGGTGGAACTTCATAGCAAAGTACAAAGTTCGTATCGGATGGACGAAATTAGTTGAAATAGACAGTTTTTGCATGGTAACACACTCCTGGTGGAACTACATAGCAAAGTACAAAGTTCGTATCGGATGGACGAAATTAGTTGAAATAGACAGTTTTTGCATGGTAACACATTCCTGGTGGAACTTCATAGCAAAGTACAAAGTTCGTATCGGATGGACGAAATTAGTTGAAATAGACAGTTTTTGCATGGTAACACACTCCTGGTGGAACTACATAGCAAAGTACAAAGTTCGTATCGGATGGACGAAATTAGTTGAAATAGACAGTTTTTGCATGGTAACACATTCCTGGTGGAACTTCATAGCAAAGTACAAAGTTCGTATCGGATGGACGAAATTAGTTGAAATAGACAGTTTTTGCATGGTAACACATTCCTGGTGGAACTTCATAGCAAAGTACAAAGTTCGTATCGGATGGACGAAATTAGTTGAAATAGACAGTTTTTGCATGGTAACACACTCCTGGTAGAACTACATAGCAAAGTACAAAGTTCGTATCGGATGGACGAAATTAGTTGAAAAAGACAGTTTTTGCATGGTAACACATTCCTGGTGGAACTTCATAGCAAAGTACAAAGTTCGTATCGGATGGACGAAATTAGTTGAAATAGACAGTTTTTGCATGGTAACACACTCCTGGTGGAACTACATAGCAAAGTACAAAGTTCGTATCGGATGGACGAAATTAGTTGAAATAGACAGTTTTTGCATGGTAACACATTCCTGGTGGAACTTCATAGCAAAGTACAAAGTTCGTATCGGATGGACGAAATTAGTTGAAATAGACAGTTTTTGCATGGTAACACACTCCTGGTGGAGCTACATAGCAAAGTACAAAGTTCGTATCGGATGGACGAAATTAGTTGAAATAGACAGTTTTTGCATGGTAACACATTCCTGGTGGAACTTCATAGCAAAGTACAAAGTTCGTATCGGATGGACGAAATTAGTTGAAATAGACAGTTTTTGCATGGTAACACACTCCTGGTGGAACTACATAGCAAAGTACAAAGTTCGTATCGGATGGATGAAATTAGTTGAAATAGACAGTTTTTGCATGGTAACACATTCCTGGTGGAACTTCATAGCAAAGTACAAAGTTCGTATCGGATGGACGAAATTAGTTGAAATAGACAGTTTTTGCATGGTAACACACTCCTGGTGGAACTACATAGCAAAGTACAAAGTTCGTATCGGATGGACGAAATTAGTTGAAATAGACAGTTTTTGCATGGTAACACACTCCTGGTAGAACTACATAGCAAAGTACAAAGTTCGTATCGGATGGACGAAATTAGTTGAAATAGACAGTTTTTGCATGGTAACACATTCCTGGTGGAACTTCATAGCAAAGTACAAAGTTCGTATCGGATGGACGAAATTAGTTGAAATAGACAGTTTTTGCATGGTAACACACTCCTGGTGGAACTACATAGCAAAGTACAAAGTTCGTATCGGATGGACGAAATTAGTTGAAATAGACAGTTTTTGCATGGTAACACATTCCTGGTGGAACTTCATAGCAAAGTACAAAGTTCGTATCGGATGGACGAAATTAGTTGAAATAGACAGTTTTTGCATGGTAACACACTCCTGGTAGAACTACATAGCAAAGTACAAAGTTCGTATCGGATGGACGAAATTAGTTGAAATAGACAGTTTTTGCATGGTAACACATTCCTGGTGGAACTTCATAGCAAAGTACAAAGTTCGTATCGGATGGACGAAATTAGTTGAAATAGACAGTTTTTGCATGGTAACACACTCCTGGTGGAACTACATAGCAAAGTACAAAGTTCGTATCGGATGGACGAAATTAGTTGAAATAGACAGTTTTTGCATGGTAACACATTCCTGGTGGAACTTCATAGCAAAGTACAAAGTTCGTATATGATGGACGAAATTAGTTGAAATAGACAGTTTTAGCATGGTAACACACTCCTGGTGGAACTACATAGCAACGTACAAAGTTCGTATCGGATGGACGAAATTAGTTGAAATAGACAGTTTTTGCATGGTAACACATTCCTGGTGGAACTTCATAGCAAAGTACAAAGTTCGTATCGGATGGACGAAATTAGTTGAAATAGACAGTTTTTGCATGGTAACACATTCCTGGTGGAACTTCATAGCAAAGTACAAAGTTCGTATCGGATGGACGAAATTAGTTGAAATAGACAGTTTTTGCATGGTAACACACTCCTGGTAGAACTACATAGCAAAGTACAAAGTTCGTATCGGATGGACGAAATTAGTTGAAATAGACAGTTTTTGCATGGTAACACACTCCTGGTGGAACTACATAGCAAAGTACAAAGTTCGTATCGGATGGACGAAATTAGTTGAAATAGACAGTTTTTGCATGGTAACACATTCCTGGTGGAACTTCATAGCAAAGTACAAAGTTCGTATCGGATGGACGAAATTAGTTGAAATAGACAGTTTTTGCATGGTAACACATTCCTGGTGGAACTTCATAGCAAAGTACAAAGTTCGTATCGGATGGACGAAATTAGTTGAAATAGACAGTTTTTGCATGGTAACACACTCCTGGTAGAACTACATAGCAAAGTACAAAGTTCGTATCGGATGGACGAAATTAGTTGAAATAGACAGTTTTTGCATGGTAACACATTCCTGGTGGAACTTCATAGCAAAGTACAAAGTTCGTATCGGATGGACGAAATTAGTTGAAATAGACAGTTTTTGCATGGTAACACACTCCTGGTGGAACTACATAGCAAAGTACAAAGTTCGTATCGGATGGACGAAATTAGTTGAAATAGACAGTTTTTGCATGGTAACACATTCCTGGTGGAACTTCATAGCAAAGTACAAAGTTCGTATCGGATGGACGAAATTAGTTGAAATAGACAGTTTTTGCATGGTAACACATTCCTGGTGGAACTTCATAGCAAAGTACAAAGTTCGTATCGGATGGACGAAATTAGTTGAAATAGACAGTTTTTGCATGGTAACACACTCCTGGTAGAACTACATAGCAAAGTACAAAGTTCGTATCGGATGGACGAAAATAGTTGAAATAGACAGTTTTTGCATGGTAACACACTCCTGGTAGAACTACATAGCAAAGTACAAAGTTCGTATCGGATGGACGAAATTAGTTGAAATAGACAGTTTTTGCATGGTAACACATTCCTGGTGGAACTTCATAGCAAAGTACAAAGTTCGTATCGGATGGACGAAATTAGTTGAAATAGACAGTTTTTGCATGGTAACACACTCCTGGTGGAACTACATAGCAAAGTACAAAGTTCGTATCGGATGGACGAAATTAGTTGAATTAGACAGTGTTTGCATGGTAACACATTCCTGGTGGAACTTCATAGCAAAGTACAAAGTTCGTATCGGATGGACGAAATTAGTTGAAATAGACAGTTTTTGCATAGTAACACACTCCTGGTGGAACTACATAGCAAAGTACAAAGTTCGTATCGGATGGACGAAATTAGTTGAAATAGACAGTTTTTGCATGGTAACACATTCCTGGTGGAACTTCATAGCAAAGTACAAAGTTCGTATCGGATGGACGAAATTAGTTGAAATAGACAGTTTTTGCATGGTAACACACTCCTGGTGGAACTACATAGCAAAGTACAAAGTTCGTATCGGATGGACGAAATTAGTTGAAATAGACAGTTTTTGCATGGTAACACATTCCTGGTGGAACTTCATAGCAAAGTACAAAGTTCGTATCGGATGGACGAAATTAGTTGAAATAGACAGTTTTTGCATGGTAACACATTCCTGGTGGAACTTCATAGCAAAGTACAAAGTTCGTATCGGATGGACGAAATTAGTTGAAATAGACAGTTTTTGCATGGTAACACATTCCTGGTGGAACTTCATAGCAAAGTACAAAGTTCGTATCGGATGGACGAAATTAGTTGAAATAGACAGTTTTTGCATGGTAACACACTCCTGGTGGAACTACATAGCAAAGCACAAAGTTCGTATCGGATGGACGAAATTAGTTGAAATAGACAGTTTTTGCATGGTAACACATTCCTGGTGGAACTTCATAGCAAAGTACAAAGTTCGTATCGGATGGACGAAATTAGTTGAAATAGACAGTTTTTGCATGGTAACACACTCCTGGTGGAACTACATAGCAAAGTACAAAGTTCGTATCGGATGGACGAAATTAGTTGAAATAGACAGTTTTTGCATTGTAACACACTCCTGGTAGAACTACATAGCAAAGTACAAAGTTCGTATCGGATGGACGAAATTGGTTGAAATAGACAGTTTTTGCATGGTAACACATTCCTGGTGGAACTTCATAGCAAAGTACAAAGTTCGTATCGGATGGACGAAATTAGTTGAAATAGACAGTTTTTGCATGGTAACACACTCCTGGTGGAACTACATAGCAAAGTACAAAGTTCGTATCGGATGGACGAAATTAGTTGAAATAGACAGTTTTTGCATGGTAACACATTCCTGGTGGAACTTCATAGCAAAGTACAAAGTTCGTATCGGATGGACGAAATTAGTTGAAATAGACAGTTTTTGCATGGTAACACACTCCTGGTAGAACTACATAGCAAAGTACAAAGTTCGTATCGGATGGACGAAATTAGTTGAAATAGACAGTTTTTGCATGGTAACACATTCCTGGTGGAACTTCATAGCAAAGTACAAAGTTCGTATCGGATGGACGAAATTAGTTGAAATAGACAGTTTTTGCATGGTAACACACTCCTGGTGGAACTACATAGCAAAGTACAAAGTTCGTATCGGATGGACGAAATTAGTTGAAATAGACAGTTTTTGCATGGTAACACATTCCTGGTGGAACTTCATAGCAAAGTACAAAGTTCGTATCGGATGGACGAAATTAGTTGAAATAGACAGTTTTTGCATGGTAACACACTCCTGGTAGAACTACATAGCAAAGTACAAAGTTCGTATCGGATGGACGAAATTAGTTGAAATAGACAGTTTTTGCATGGTAACACACTCCTGGTGGAACTACATAGCAAAGTACAAAGTTCGTATCGGATGGACGAAATTAGTTGAAATAGACAGTTTTTGCATGGTAACACATTCCTGGTGGAACTTCATAGCAAAGTACAAAGTTCGTATCGGATGGACGAAATTAGTTGAAATAGACAGTTTTTGCATGGTAACACACTCCTGGTAGAACTACATAGCAAAGTACAAAGTTCGTATCGGATGGACGAAATTAGTTGAAATAGACAGTTTTTGCATGGTAACACACTCCTGGTAGAACTACATAGCAAAGTACAAAGTTCGTATCGGATGGACGAAATTAGTTGAAATAGACAGTTTTTGCATGGTAACACATTCCTGGTGGAACTTCATAGCAAAGTACAAAGTTCGTATCGGATGGACGAAATTAGTTGAAATAGACAGTTTTTGCATGGTAACACACTCCTGGTGGAACTACATAGCAAAGTACAAAGTTCGTATCGGATGGACGAAATTAGTTGAAATAGACAGTTTTTGCATGGTAACACATTCCTGGTGGAACTTCATAGCAAAGTACAAAGTTCGTATCGGATGGACGAAATTAGTTGAAATAGACAGTTTTTGCATGGTAACACATTCCTGGTGGAACTTCATAGCAAAGTACAAAGTTCGTATCGGATGGACGAAATTAGTTGAAATAGACAGTTTTTGCATGGTAACACACTCCTGGTAGAACTACATAGCAAAGTACAAAGTTCGTATCGGATGGACGAAATTAGTTGAAATAGACAGTTTTTGCATGGTAACACACTCCTGGTGGAACTACATAGCAAAGTACAAAGTTCGTATCGGATGGACGAAATTAGTTGAAATAGACAGTTTTTGCATGGTAACACATTCCTGGTGGAACTTCATAGCAAAGTACAAAGTTCGTATCGGATGGACGAAATTAGTTGAAATAGACAGTTTTTGCATGGTAACACACTCCTGGTAGAACTACATAGCAAAGTACAAAGTTCGTATCGGATGGACGAAATTAGTTGAAATAGACAGTTTTTGCATGGTAACACATTCCTGGTGGAACTTCATAGCAAAGTACAAAGTTCGTATCGGATGGACGAAATTAGTTGAAATAGACAGTTTTTGCATGGTAACACACTCCTGGTGGAACTACATAGCAAAGTACAAAGTTCGTATCGGATGGACGAAATTAGTTGAAATAGACAGTTTTTGCATGGTAACACATTCCTGGTGGAACTTCATAGCAAAGTACAAAGTTCGTATCGGATGGACGAAATTAGTTGAAATAGACAGTTTTTGCATGGTAACACACTCCTGGTAGAACTACATAGCAAAGTACAAAGTTCGTATCGGATGGACGAAAATAGTTGAAATAGACAGTTTTTGCATGGTAACACATTCCTGGTGGAACTTCATAGCAAAGTACAAAGTTCGTATCGGATGGACGAAATTAGTTGAAATAGACAGTTTTTGCATGGTAACACACTCCTGGTGGAACTACATAGCAAAGTACAAAGTTCGTATCGGATGGACGAAATTAGTTGAAATAGACAGTTTTTGCATGGTAACACATTCCTGGTGGAACTTCATAGCAAAGTACAAAGTTCGTATCGGATGGACGAAATTAGTTGAAATAGACAGTTTTTGCATGGTAACACACTCCTGGTGGAACTACATAGCAAAGCACAAAGTTCGTATCGGATGGACGAAATTAGTTGAAATAGACAGTTTTTGCATGGTAACACATTCCTGGTGGAACTTCATAGCAAAGTACAAAGTTCGTATCGGATGGACGAAATTAGTTGAAATAGACAGTTTTTGCATGGTAACACACTCCTGGTGGAACTACATAGCAAAGTACAAAGTTCGTATCGGATGGACGAAATTAGTTGAAATAGACAGTTTTTGCATTGTAACACACTCCTGGTAGAACTACATAGCAAAGTACAAAGTTCGTATCGGATGGACGAAATTGGTTGAAATAGACAGTTTTTGCATGGTAACACATTCCTGGTGGAACTTCATAGCAAAGTACAAAGTTCGTATCGGATGGACGAAATTAGTTGAAATAGACAGTTTTTGCATGGTAACACACTCCTGGTGGAACTACATAGCAAAGTACAAAGTTCGTATCGGATGGACGAAATTAGTTGAAATAGACAGTTTTTGCATGGTAACACATTCCTGGTGGAACTTCATAGCAAAGTACAAAGTTCGTATCGGATGGACGAAATTAGTTGAAATAGACAGTTTTTGCATGGTAACACACTCCTGGTAGAACTACATAGCAAAGTACAAAGTTCGTATCGGATGGACGAAATTAGTTGAAATAGACAGTTTTTGCATGGTAACACATTCCTGGTGGAACTTCATAGCAAAGTACAAAGTTCGTATCGGATGGACGAAATTAGTTGAAATAGACAGTTTTTGCATGGTAACACACTCCTGGTGGAACTACATAGCAAAGTACAAAGTTCGTATCGGATGGACGAAATTAGTTGAAATAGACAGTTTTTGCATGGTAACACATTCCTGGTGGAACTTCATAGCAAAGTACAAAGTTCGTATCGGATGGACGAAATTAGTTGAAATAGACAGTTTTTGCATGGTAACACACTCCTGGTAGAACTACATAGCAAAGTACAAAGTTCGTATCGGATGGACGAAATTAGTTGAAATAGACAGTTTTTGCATGGTAACACACTCCTGGTGGAACTACATAGCAAAGTACAAAGTTCGTATCGGATGGACGAAATTAGTTGAAATAGACAGTTTTTGCATGGTAACACATTCCTGGTGGAACTTCATAGCAAAGTACAAAGTTCGTATCGGATGGACGAAATTAGTTGAAATAGACAGTTTTTGCATGGTAACACACTCCTGGTAGAACTACATAGCAAAGTACAAAGTTCGTATCGGATGGACGAAATTAGTTGAAATAGACAGTTTTTGCATGGTAACACACTCCTGGTAGAACTACATAGCAAAGTACAAAGTTCGTATCGGATGGACGAAATTAGTTGAAATAGACAGTTTTTGCATGGTAACACATTCCTGGTGGAACTTCATAGCAAAGTACAAAGTTCGTATCGGATGGACGAAATTAGTTGAAATAGACAGTTTTTGCATGGTAACACACTCCTGGTGGAACTACATAGCAAAGTACAAAGTTCGTATCGGATGGACGAAATTAGTTGAAATAGACAGTTTTTGCATGGTAACACATTCCTGGTGGAACTTCATAGCAAAGTACAAAGTTCGTATCGGATGGACGAAATTAGTTGAAATAGACAGTTTTTGCATGGTAACACATTCCTGGTGGAACTTCATAGCAAAGTACAAAGTTCGTATCGGATGGACGAAATTAGTTGAAATAGACAGTTTTTGCATGGTAACACACTCCTGGTAGAACTACATAGCAAAGTACAAAGTTCGTATCGGATGGACGAAATTAGTTGAAATAGACAGTTTTTGCATGGTAACACACTCCTGGTGGAACTACATAGCAAAGTACAAAGTTCGTATCGGATGGACGAAATTAGTTGAAATAGACAGTTTTTGCATGGTAACACATTCCTGGTGGAACTTCATAGCAAAGTACAAAGTTCGTATCGGATGGACGAAATTAGTTGAAATAGACAGTTTTTGCATGGTAACACACTCCTGGTAGAACTACATAGCAAAGTACAAAGTTCGTATCGGATGGACGAAATTAGTTGAAATAGACAGTTTTTGCATGGTAACACATTCCTGGTGGAACTTCATAGCAAAGTACAAAGTTCGTATCGGATGGACGAAATTAGTTGAAATAGACAGTTTTTGCATGGTAACACACTCCTGGTGGAACTACATAGCAAAGTACAAAGTTCGTATCGGATGGACGAAATTAGTTGAAATAGACAGTTTTTGCATGGTAACACATTCCTGGTGGAACTTCATAGCAAAGTACAAAGTTCGTATCGGATGGACGAAATTAGTTGAAATAGACAGTTTTTGCATGGTAACACACTCCTGGTAGAACTACATAGCAAAGTACAAAGTTCGTATCGGATGGACGAAAATAGTTGAAATAGACAGTTTTTGCATGGTAACACATTCCTGGTGGAACTTCATAGCAAAGTACAAAGTTCGTATCGGATGGACGAAATTAGTTGAAATAGACAGTTTTTGCATGGTAACACACTCCTGGTGGAACTACATAGCAAAGTACAAAGTTCGTATCGGATGGACGAAATTAGTTGAAATAGACAGTTTTTGCATGGTAACACATTCCTGGTGGAACTTCATAGCAAAGTACAAAGTTCGTATCGGATGGACGAAATTAGTTGAAATAGACAGTTTTTGCATGGTAACACACTCCTGGTGGAACTTCATAGCAAAGTACAAAGTTCGTATCGGATGGACGAAATTAGTTGAAATAGACAGTTTTTGCATGGTAACACACTCCTGGTAGAACTACATAGCAAAGTACAAAGTTCGTATCGGATGGACGAAATTAGTTGAAATAGACAGTTTTTGCATGGTAACACATTCCTGGTGGAACTACATAGCAAAGTACAAAGTTCGTATCGGATGGACGAAATTAGTTGAAATAGACAGTTTTTGCATGGTAACACATTCCTGGTGGAACTTCATAGCAAAGTACAAAGTTCGTATCGGATGGACGAAATTAGTTGAAATAGACAGTTTTTGCATGGTAACACACTCCTGGTGGAACTACATAGCAAAGTACAAAGTTCGTATCGGATGGACGAAATTAGTTGAAATAGACAGTTTTTGCATGGTAACACACTCCTGGTGGAACTACATAGCAAAGTACAAAGTTCGTATCGGATGGACGAAATTAGTTGAAATAGACAGTTTTTGCATGGTAACACACTCCTGGTGGAACTACATAGCAAAGTACAAAGTTCGTATCGGATGGACGAAATTAGTTGAAATAGACAGTTTTTGCATGGTAACACATTCCTGGTGGAACTTCATAGCAAAGTACAAAGTTCGTATCGGATGGACGAAATTAGTTGAAATAGACAGTTTTTGCATGGTAACACATTCCTGGTGGAACTTCATAGCAAAGTACAAAGTTCGTATCGGATGGACGAAATTAGTTGAAATAGACAGTTTTTGCATGGTAACACACTCCTGGTGGAACTACATAGCAAAGTACAAAGTTCGTATCGGATGGACGAAATTAGTTGAAATAGACAGTTTTTGCATGGTAACACATTCCTGGTGGAACTTCATAGCAAAGTACAAAGTTCGTATCGGATGGACGAAATTAGTTGAAATAGACAGTTTTTGCATGGTAACACACTCCTGGTAGAACTACATAGCAAAGTACAAAGTTCGTATCGGATGGACGAAATTAGTTGAAATAGACAGTTTTTGCATGGTAACACATTCCTGGTGGAACTTCATAGCAAAGTACAAAGTTCGTATCGGATGGACGAAATTAGTTGAATTAGACAGTGTTTGCATGGTAACACATTCCTGGTGGAACTTCATAGCAAAGTACAAAGTTCGTATCGGATGGACGAAATTAGTTGAAATAGACAGTTTTTGCATGGTAACACACTCCTGGTAGACCTACATAGCAAAGTACAAAGTTCGTATCGGATGGACGAAATTAGTTGAAATAGACAGTTTTTGCATGGTAACACATTCCTGGTGGAACTTCATAGCAAAGTACAAAGTTCGTATCGGATGGACGAAATAAGTTGAAATAGATAGTTTTTGCATGGTAACACACTCCTGGTAGACCTACATAGCAAAGTACAAAGTTCGTATCGGATGGACGAAATTAGTTGAAATAGACAGTTTTTGCATGGTAACACACTCCTGGTAGACCTACATAGCAAAGTACAAAGTTCGTATCGGATGGACGAAATTAGTTGAAATAGACAGTTTTTGCATGGTAACACATTCCTGGTGGAACTTCATAGCAAAGTACAAAGTTCGTATCGGATGGACGAAATTAGTTGAATTAGACAGTGTTTGCATGGTAACACATTCCTGGTGGAACTTCATAGCAAAGTACAAAGTTCGTATCGGATGGACGAAATTAGTTGAAATAGACAGTTTTTGCATGGTAACACACTCCTGGTAGACCTACATAGCAAAGTACAAAGTTCGTATCGGATGGACGAAATTAGTTGAAATAGACAGTTTTTGCATGGTAACACATTCCTGGTGGAACTTCATAGCAAAGTACAAAGTTCGTATCGGATGGACGAAATTAGTTGAATTAGACAGTGTTTGCATGGTAACACATTCCTGGTGGAACTTCATAGCAAAGTACAAAGTTCGTATCGGATGGACGAAATTAGTTGAAATAGACAGTTTTTGCATGGTAACACACTCCTGGTAGACCTACATAGCAAAGTACAAAGTTCGTATCGGATGGACGAAATTAGTTGAAATAGACAGTTTTTGCATGGTAACACATTCCTGGTGGAACTTCATAGCAAAGTACAAAGTTCGTATCGGATGGACGAAATTAGTTGAAATAGACAGTTTTTGCATGGTAACACACTCCTGGTAGAACTACATAGCAAAGTACAAAGTTCGTATCGGATGGACAAAATTAGTTGAATTAGACAGTTTTTGCATGGTAACACATTCCTGGTGGAACTTCATAGCAAAGTACAAAGTTCGTATCGGATGGACGAAATTAGTTAAAATAGACAGTTTTTGCATGGTAACACACTCCTGGTAGAACTACATAGCAAAGTACAAAGTTCGTATCGGATGGACGAAATTAGTTGAAATAGACAGTTTTTGCATGGTAACACACTCCTGGTGGAACTACATAGCAAAGTACAAAGTTCGTATCGGATGGACGAAATTAGTTGAAATAGACAGTTTTTGCATGGTAACACATTCCTGGTGGAACTTCATAGCAAAGTACAAAGTTCGTATCGGATGGACGAAATTAGTTGAAATAGACAGTTTTTGCATGGTAACACACTCCTGGTAGAACTACATAGCAAAGTACAAAGTTCGTATCGGATGGACGAAATTAGTTGAAATAGACAGTTTTTGCATGGTAACACATTCCTGGTGGAACTTCATAGCAAAGTACAAAGTTCGTATCGGATGGACGAAATTAGTTGAAATAGACAGTTTTTGCATGGTAACACATTCCTGGTGGAACTTCATAGCAAAGTACAAAGTTCGTATCGGATGGACGAAATTAGTTGAAATAGACAGTTTTTGCATGGTAACACATTCCTGGTGGAACTTCATAGCAAAGTACAAAGTTCGTATCGGATGGACGAAATTAGTTGAAATAGACAGTTTTTGCATGGTAACACACTCCTGGTAGAACTACATAGCAAAGTACAAAGTTCGTATCGGATGGACAAAATTAGTTGAATTAGACAGTTTTTGCATGGTAACACATTCCTGGTGGAACTTCATAGCAAAGTACAAAGTTCGTATCGGATGGACGAAATTAGTTAAAATAGACAGTTTTTGCATGGTAACACACTCCTGGTAGAACTACATAGCAAAGTACAAAGTTCGTATCGGATGGACGAAATTAGTTGAAATAGACAGTTTTTGCATGGTAACACACTCCTGGTGGAACTACATAGCAAAGTACAAAGTTCGTATCGGATGGACGAAATTAGTTGAAATAGACAGTTTTTGCATGGTAACACATTCCTGGTGGAACTTCATAGCAAAGTACAAAGTTCGTATCGGATGGACGAAATTAGTTGAAATAGACAGTTTTTGCATGGTAACACACTCCTGGTGGAACTACATAGCAAAGTACAAAGTTCGTATCGGATGGACGAAATTAGTTGAAATAGACAGTTTTTGCATGGTAACACATTCCTGGTGGAACTTCATAGCAAAGTACAAAGTTCGTATCGGATGGACGAAATTAGTTGAAATAGACAGTTTTTGCATGGTAACACATTCCTGGTGGAACTTCATAGCAAAGTACAAAGTTCGTATCGGATGGACGAAATTAGTTGAAATAGACAGTTTTTGCATGGTAACACACTCCTGGTAGAACTACATAGCAAAGTACAAAGTTCGTATCGGATGGACAAAATTAGTTGAAATAGACAGTTTTTGCATGGTAACACATTCCTGGTGGAACTTCATAGCAAAGTACAAAGTTCGTATCGGATGGACGAAATTAGTTGAAATAGACAGTTTTTGCATGGTAACACATTCCTGGTGGAACTTCATAGCAAAGTACAAAGTTCGTATCGGATGGACGAAATTAGTTGAATTAGACAGTTTTTGCATGGTAACACATTCCTGGTAGAACTACATAGCAAAGTACAAAGTTCGTATCGGATGGACGAATTTAGTTAAAATAGACAGTTTTTGCATGGTAACACATTCCTGGTGGAACTACATAGCAAAGTACAAAGTTCGTATCGGATGGACAAAATTAGTTGAATTAGACAGTTTTTGCATGGTAACACACTCCTGGTGGAACTTCATAGCAAAGTACAAAGTTCGTATCGGATGGACGAAATTAGTTGAATTAGACAGTTTTTGCATGGTAACACATTCCTGGTGGAACTTCATAGCAAAGTACAAAGTTCGTATCGGATGGACGAAATTAGTTGAAATAGACAGTTTTTGCATGGTAACACACTCCTGGTGGAACTACATAGCAAAGTACAAAGTTCGTATCGGATGGACGAAATTAGTTGAAATAGACAGTTTTTGCATGGTAACACACTCCTGGTGGAACTACATAGCAAAGTACAAAGTTCGTATCGGATGGACGAAATTAGTTGAAATAGACAGTTTTTGCATGGTAACACATTCCTGGTGGAACTTCATAGCAAAGTACAAAGTTCGTATCGGATGGACGAAATTAGTTGAAATAGACAGTTTTTGCATGGTAACACATTCCTGGTGGAACTTCATAGCAAAGTACAAAGTTCGTATCGGATGGACGAAATTAGTTGAAATAGACAGTTTTTGCATGGTAACACACTCCTGGTAGAACTACATAGCAAAGTACAAAGTTCGTATCGGATGGACAAAATTAGTTGAAATAGACAGTTTTTGCATGGTAACACATTCCTGGTGGAACTTCATAGCAAAGTACAAAGTTCGTATCGGATGGACGAAATTAGTTGAAATAGACAGTTTTTGCATGGTAACACATTCCTGGTGGAACTTCATAGCAAAGTACAAAGTTCGTATCGGATGGACGAAATTAGTTGAAATAGACAGTTTTTGCATGGTAACACACTCCTGGTAGAACTACATAGCAAAGTACAAAGTTCGTATCGGATGGACAAAATTAGTTGAAATAGACAGTTTTTGCATGGTAACACATTCCTGGTGGAACTTCATAGCAAAGTACAAAGTTCGTATCGGATGGACGAAATTAGTTGAAATAGACAGTTTTTGCATGGTAACACACTCCTGGTGGAACTACATAGCAAAGTACAAAGTTCGTATCGGATGGACGAAATTAGTTGAATTAGACAGTTTTTGCATGGTAACACATTCCTGGTAGAACTACATAGCAAAGTACAAAGTTCGTATCGGATGGACGAATTTAGTTAAAATAGACAGTTTTTGCATGGTAACACATTCCTGGTGGAACTACATAGCAAAGTACAAAGTTCGTATCGGATGGACAAAATTAGTTGAATTAGACAGTTTTTGCATGGTAACACACTCCTGGTGGAACTTCATAGCAAAGTACAAAGTTCGTATCGGATGGACGAAATTAGTTGAAATAGACAGTTTTTGCATGGTAACACACTCCTGGTGGAACTTCATAGCAAAGTACAAAGTTCGTATCGGATGGACGAAATTAGTTGAAATAGACAGTTTTTGCATGGTAACACACTCCTGGTAGAACTACATAGCAAAGTACAAAGTTCGTATCGGATGGACGAAATTAGTTGAAATAGACAGTTTTTGCATGGTAACACATTCCTGGTGGAACTTCATAGCAAAGTACAAAGTTCGTATCGGATGGACGAAATTAGTTGAAATAGACAGTTTTTGCATGGTAACACACTCCTGGTGGAACTACATAGCAAAGTACAAAGTTCGTATCGGATGGACGAAATTAGTTGAAATAGACAGTTTTTGCATGGTAACACATTCCTGGTAGAACTACATAGCAAAGTACAAAGTTCGTATCGGATGGACGAATTTAGTTGAAATAGACAGTTTTTGCATGGTAACACACTCCTGGTAGAACTACATAGCAAAGTACAAAGTTCGTATCGGATGGACAAAATTAGTTGAATTAGACAGTTTTTGCATGGTAACACATTCCTGGTGGAACTTCATAGCAAAGTACAAAGTTCGTATCGGATGGACGAAATTAGTTGAAATAGACAGTTTTTGCATGGTAACACACTCCTGGTGGAACTTCATAGCAAAGTACAAAGTTCGTATCGGATGGACGAAATTAGTTGAAATAGACAGTTTTTGCATGGTAACACACTCCTGGTAGAACTACATAGCAAAGTACAAAGTTCGTATCGGATGGACGAAATTAGTTGAAATAGACAGTTTTTGCATGGTAACACATTCCTGGTGGAACTTCATAGCAAAGTACAAAGTTCGTATCGGATGGACGAAATTAGTTGAAATAGACAGTTTTTGCATGGTAACACATTCCTGGTGGAACTTCATAGCAAAGTACAAAGTTCGTATCGGATGGACGAAATTAGTTGAAATAGACAGTTTTTGCATGGTAACACATTCCTGGTGGAACTTCATAGCAAAGTACAAAGTTCGTATCGGATGGACGAAATTAGTTGAAATAGACAGTTTTTGCATGGTAACACACTCCTGGTGGAACTACATAGCAAAGTACAAAGTTCGTATCGGATGGACGAAATTAGTTGAAATAGACAGTTTTTGCATGGTAACACACTCCTGGTGGAACTACATAGCAAAGTACAAAGTTCGTATCGGATGGACGAAATTAGTTGAAATAGACAGTTTTTGCATGGTAACACATTCCTGGTAGAACTACATAGCAAAGTACAAAGTTCGTATCGGATGGACGAAATTAGTTGAAATAGACAGTTTTTGCATGGTAACACACTCCTGGTGGAACTACATAGCAAAGTACAAAGTTCGTATCGGATGGACGAAATTAGTTGAAATAGACAGTTTTTGCATGGTAACACATTCCTGGTGGAACTTCATAGCAAAGTACAAAGTTCGTATCGGATGGACGAAATTAGTTGAAATAGACAGTTTTTGCATGGTAACACATTCCTGGTGGAACTTCATAGCAAAGTACAAAGTTCGTATCGGATGGACGAAATTAGTTGAAATAGACAGTTTTTGCATGGTAACACACTCCTGGTAGAACTACATAGCAAAGTACAAAGTTCGTATCGGATGGACGAAATTAGTTGAAATAGACAGTTTTTGCATGGTAACACATTCCTGGTGGAACTTCATAGCAAAGTACAAAGTTCGTATCGGATGGACGAAATTAGTTGAAATAGACAGTTTTTGCATGGTAACACACTCCTGGTGGAACTTCATAGCAAAATACAAAGTTCGTATCGGATGGACGAAATTAGTTGAAATAGACAGTTTTTGCATGGTAACACACTCCTGGTAGAACTACATAGCAAAGTACAAAGTTCGTATCGGATGGACAAAATTAGTTGAATTAGACAGTTTTTGCATGGTAACACATTCCTGGTGGAACTTCATAGCAAAGTACAAAGTTCGTATCGGATGGACGAAATTAGTTGAAATAGACAGTTTTTGCATGGTAACACACTCCTGGTAGAACTACATAGCAAAGTACAAAGTTCGTATCGGATGGACGAAATTAGTTGAAATAGACAGTTTTTGCATGGTAACACACTCCTGGTGGAACTACATAGCAAAGTACAAAGTTCGTATCGGATGGACGAAATTAGTTGAAATAGACAGTTTTTGCATGGTAACACACTCCTGGTAGAACTACATAGCAAAGTACAAAGTTCGTATCGGATGGACGAATTAAGTTGAAATAGACAGTTTTTGCATGGTAACACACTCCTGGTGGAACTACATAGCAAAGTACAAAGTTCGTATCGGATGGACAAAATTAGTTGAATTAGACAGTTTTTGCATGGTAACACATTCCTGGTGGAACTTCATAGCAAAGTACAAAGTTCGTATCGGATGGACGAAATTAGTTGAAATAGACAGTTTTTGCATGGTAACACATTCCTGGTGGAACTTCATAGCAAAGTACAAAGTTCGTATCGGATGGACGAAATTAGTTGAAATAGACAGTGTTTGCATGGTAACACATTCCTGGTGGAACTTCATAGCAAAGTACAAAGTTCGTATCGGATGAACGAAATTAGTTGAAATAGACAGTTTTTGCATGGTAACACACTCCTGGTAGAACTACATAGCAAAGTACAAAGTTCGTATCGGATGGACGAAATTAGTTGAAATAGACAGTTTTTGCATGGTAACACACTCCTGGTGGAACTTCATAGCAAAGTACAAAGTTCGTATCGGATGGACGAAATTAGTTGAAATAGACAGTTTTTGCATGGTAACACATTCCTGGTAGAACTACATAGCAAAGTACAAAGTTCGTATCGGATGGACGAAATTAGTTGAAATAGACAGTTTTTGCATGGTAACACATTCCTGGTGGAACTTCATAGCAAAGTACAAAGTTCGTATCGGATGGACGAAATTAGTTGAAATAGACAGTTTTTGCATGGTAACACACTCCTGGTGGAACTACATAGCAAAGTACAAAGTTCGTATCGGATGGACGAAATTAGTTGAAATAGACAGTTTTTGCATGGTAACACATTCCTGGTGGAACTTCATAGCAAAGTACAAAGTTCGTATCGGATGGACGAAATTAGTTGAAATAGACAGTTTTTGCATGGTAACACACTCCTGGTGGAACTACATAGCAAAGTACAAAGTTCGTATCGGATGGACGAAATTAGTTGAAATAGACAGTTTTTGCATGGTAACACATTCCTGGTGGAACTTCATAGCAAAGTACAAAGTTCGTATCGGATGGACGAAATTAGTTGAAATAGACAGTTTTTGCATGGTAACATACTCCTGGTAGAACTACATAGCAAAGTACAAAGTTCGTATCGGATGGACGAAATTAGTTGAAATAGACAGTTTTTGCATGGTAACACATTCCTGGTGGAACTTCATAGCAAAGTACAAAGTTCGTATCGGATGGACGAAATTAGTTGAAATAGACAGTTTTTGCATGGTAACACACTCCTGGTGGAACTACATAGCAAAGTACAAAGTTCGTATCGGATGGACGAAATTAGTTGAAATAGACAGTTTTTGCATGGTAACACATTCCTGGTGGAACTTCATAGCAAAGTACAAAGTTCGTATCGGATGGACGAAATTAGTTGAAATAGACAGTTTTTGCATGGTAACACACTCCTGGTAGAACTACATAGCAAAGTACAAAGTTCGTATCGGATGGACGAAATTAGTTGAAATAGACAGTTTTTGCATGGTAACACACTCCTGGTGGAACTACATAGCAAAGTACAAAGTTCGTATCGGATGGACGAAATTAGTTGAAATAGACAGTTTTTGCATGGTAACACACTCCTGGTAGAACTACATAGCAAAGTACAAAGTTCGTATCGGATGGACGAAATTAGTTGAAATAGACAGTTTTTGCATGGTAACACATTCCTGGTGGAACTACATAGCAAAGTACAAAGTTCGTATCGGATGGACGAAATTAGTTGAAATAGACAGTTTTTGCATGGTAACACATTCCTGGTGGAACTTCATAGCAAAGTACAAAGTTCGTATCGGATGGACGAAATTAGTTGAAATAGACAGTTTTTGCATGGTAACACACTCCTGGTGGAACTACATAGCAAAGTACAAAGTTCGTATCGGATGGACGAAATTAGTTGAAATAGACAGTTTTTGCATGGTAACACACTCCTGGTAGAACTACATAGCAAAGTACAAAGTTCGTATCGGATGGACGAAATTAGTTGAAATAGACAGTTTTTGCATGGTAACACATTCCTGGTGGAACTACATAGCAAAGTACAAAGTTCGTATCGGATGGACGAAATTAGTTGAAATAGACAGTTTTTGCATGGTAACACACTCCTGGTGGAACTACATAGCAAAGTACAAAGTTCGTATCGGATGGACGAAATTAGTTGAAATAGACAGTTTTTGCATGGTAACACATTCCTGGTGGAACTTCATAGCAAAGTACAAAGTTCGTATCGGATGGACGAAATTAGTTGAAATAGACAGTTTTTGCATGGTAACACACTCCTGGTGGAACTACATAGCAAAGTACAAAGTTCGTATCGGATGGACGAAATTAGTTGAAATAGACAGTTTTTGCATGGTAACACATTCCTGGTGGAACTTCATAGCAAAGTACAAAGTTCGTATCGGATGGACGAAATTAGTTGAAATAGACAGTTTTTGCATGGTAACACATTCCTGGTGGAACTTCATAGCAAAGTACAAAGTTCGTATCGGATGGACGAAATTAGTTGAAATAGACAGTTTTTGCATGGTAACACACTCCTGGTGGAACTACATAGCAAAGTACAAAGTTCGTATCGGATGGACGAAATTAGTTGAAATAGACAGTTTTTGCATGGTAACACATTCCTGGTGGAACTTCATAGCAAAGTACAAAGTTCGTATCGGATGGACGAAATTAGTTGAAATAGACAGTTTTTGCATGGTAACACACTCCTGGTAGAACTACATAGCAAAGTACAAAGTTCGTATCGGATGGACGAAATTAGTTGAAATAGACAGTTTTTGCATGGTAACACATTCCTGGTGGAACTTCATAGCAAAGTACAAAGTTCGTATCGGATGGACGAAATTAGTTGAAATAGACAGTTTTTGCATGGTAACACATTCCTGGTGGAACTTCATAGCAAAGTACAAAGTTCGTATCGGATGGACGAAATTAGTTGAAATAGACAGTTTTTGCATGGTAACACACTCCTGGTAGAACTACATAGCAAAGTACAAAGTTCGTATCGGATGGACAAAATTAGTTGAATTAGACAGTTTTTGCATGGTAACACATTCCTGGTGGAACTTCATAGCAAAGTACAAAGTTCGTATCGGATGGACGAAATTAGTTAAAATAGACAGTTTTTGCATGGTAACACACTCCTGGTAGAACTACATAGCAAAGTACAAAGTTCGTATCGGATGGACGAAATTAGTTGAAATAGACAGTTTTTGCATGGTAACACACTCCTGGTGGAACTACATAGCAAAGTACAAAGTTCGTATCGGATGGACGAAATTAGTTGAAATAAACAGTTTTTGCATGGTAACACATTCCTGGTGGAACTTCATAGCAAAGTACAAAGTTCGTATCGGATGGACGAAATTAGTTGAAATAGACAGTTTTTGCATGGTAACACACTCCTGGTAGAACTACATAGCAAAGTACAAAGTTCGTATCGGATGGACGAAATTAGTTGAAATAGACAGTTTTTGCATGGTAACACATTCCTGGTGGAACTTCATAGCAAAGTACAAAGTTCGTATCGGATGGACGAAATTAGTTGAAATAGACAGTTTTTGCATGGTAACACATTCCTGGTGGAACTTCATAGCAAAGTACAAAGTTCGTATCGGATGGACGAAATTAGTTGAAATAGACAGTTTTTGCATGGTAACACACTCCTGGTGGAACTACATAGCAAAGTACAAAGTTCGTATCGGATGGACGAAATTAGTTGAAATAGACAGTTTTTGCATGGTAACACATTCCTGGTGGAACTTCATAGCAAAGTACAAAGTTCGTATCGGATGGACGAAATTAGTTGAAATAGACAGTTTTTGCATGGTAACACACTCCTGGTAGAACTACATAGCAAAGTACAAAGTTCGTATCGGATGGACGAAATTAGTTGAAATAGACAGTTTTTGCATGGTAACACATTCCTGGTGGAACTTCATAGCAAAGTACAAAGTTCGTATCGGATGGACGAAATTAGTTGAAATAGACAGTTTTTGCATGGTAACACACTCCTGGTGGAACTACATAGCAAAGTACAAAGTTCGTATCGGATGGACGAAATTAGTTGAAATAGACAGTTTTTGCATGGTAACACATTCCTGGTGGAACTTCATAGCAAAGTACAAAGTTCGTATCGGATGGACGAAATTAGTTGAAATAGACAGTTTTTGCATGGTAACACATTCCTGGTGGAACTTCATAGCAAAGTACAAAGTTCGTATCGGATGGACGAAATTAGTTGAAATAGACAGTTTTTGCATGGTAACACACTCCTGGTAGAACTACATAGCAAAGTACAAAGTTCGTATCGGATGGACAAAATTAGTTGAATTAGACAGTTTTTGCATGGTAACACATTCCTGGTGGAACTTCATAGCAAAGTACAAAGTTCGTATCGGATGGACGAAATTAGTTGAAATAGACAGTTTTTGCATGGTAACACACTCCTGGTAGAACTACATAGCAAAGTACAAAGTTCGTATCGGATGGACGAAATTAGTTGAAATAGACAGTTTTTGCATGGTAACACATTCCTGGTGGAACTTCATAGCAAAGTACAAAGTTCGTATCGGATGGACGAAATTAGTTGAAATAGACAGTTTTTGCATGGTAACACACTCCTGGTGGAACTACATAGCAAAGTACAAAGTTCGTATCGGATGGACGAAATTAGTTGAAATAGACAGTTTTTGCATGGTAACACATTCCTGGTGGAACTTCATAGCAAAGTACAAAGTTCGTATCGGATGGACGAAATTAGTTGAAATAGACAGTTTTTGCATGGTAACACATTCCTGGTGGAACTTCATAGCAAAGTACAAAGTTCGTATCGGATGGACGAAATTAGTTGAAATAGACAGTTTTTGCATGGTAACACACTCCTGGTAGAACTACATAGCAAAGTACAAAGTTCGTATCGGATGGACGAAATTAGTTGAAATAGACAGTTTTTGCATGGTAACACATTCCTGGTGGAACTTCATAGCAAAGTACAAAGTTCGTATCGGATGGACGAAATTAGTTGAAATAGACAGTTTTTGCATGGTAACACACTCCTGGTGGAACTACATAGCAAAGTACAAAGTTCGTATCGGATGGACGAAATTAGTTGAAATAGACAGTTTTTGCATGGTAACACATTCCTGGTGGAACTTCATAGCAAAGTACAAAGTTCGTATCGGATGGACGAAATTAGTTGAAATAGACAGTTTTTGCATGGTAACACATTCCTGGTGGAACTTCATAGCAAAGTACAAAGTTCGTATCGGATGGACGAAATTAGTTGAAATAGACAGTTTTTGCATGGTAACACACTCCTGGTGGAACTACATAGCAAAGTACAAAGTTCGTATCGGATGGACGAAATTAGTTGAAATAGACAGTTTTTGCATGGTAACATATTCCTGGTGGAACTTCATAGCAAAGTACAAAGTTCGTATCGGATGGACGAAATTAGTTGAAATAGACAGTTTTTGCATGGTAACACACTCCTGGTAGAACTACATAGCAAAGTACAAAGTTCGTATCGGATGGACGAAATTAGTTGAAATAGACAGTTTTTGCATGGTAACACATTCCTGGTGGAACTTCATAGCAAAGTACAAAGTTCGTATCGGATGGACGAAATTAGTTGAAATAGACAGTTTTTGCATGGTAACACACTCCTGGTGGAACTTCATAGCAAAGTACAAAGTTCGTATCGGATGGACGAAATTAGTTGAAATAGACAGTTTTTGCATGGTAACACATTCCTGGTGGAACTTCATAGCAAAGTACAAAGTTCGTATCGGATGGACGAAATTAGTTGAAATAGACAGTTTTTGCATGGTAACACACTCCTGGTAGAACTACATAGCAAAGTACAAAGTTCGTATCGGATGGACAAAATTAGTTGAATTAGACAGTTTTTGCATGGTAACACATTCCTGGTGGAACTTCATAACAAAGTACAAAGTTCGTATCGGATGGACGAAATTAGTTGAAATAGACAGTTTTTGCATGGTAACACACTCCTGGTAGAACTACATAGCAAAGTACAAAGTTCGTATCGGATGGACGAAATTAGTTGAAATAGACAGTTTTTGCATGGTAACACACTCCTGGTGGAACTACATAGCAAAGTACAAAGTTCGTATCGGATGGACGAAATTAGTTGAAATAGACAGTTTTTGCATGGTAACACACTCCTGGTGGAACTACATAGCAAAGTACAAAGTTCGTATCGGATGGACGAATTAAGTTGAAATAGACAGTTTTTGCATGGTAACACACTCCTGGTGGAACTACATAGCAAAGTACAAAGTTCGTATCGGATGGACGAAATTAGTTGAAATAGACAGTTTTTGCATGGTAACACATTCCTGGTGGAACTTCATAGCAAAGTACAAAGTTCGTATCGGATGGACGAAATTAGTTGAAATAGACAGTTTTTGCATGGTAACACATTCCTGGTGGAACTTCATAGCAAAGTACAAAGTTCGTATCGGATGGACGAAATTAGTTGAAATAGACAGTGTTTGCATGGTAACACATTCCTGGTGGAACTTCATAGCAAAGTACAAAGTTCGTATCGGATGGACGAAATTAGTTGAAATAGACAGTTTTTGCATGGTAACACACTCCTGGTAGAACTACATAGCAAAGTACAAAGTTCGTATCGGATGGACGAAATTAGTTGAAATAGACAGTTTTTGCATGGTAACACATTCCTGGTGGAACTTCATAGCAAAGTACAAAGTTCGTATCGGATGGACGAAATTAGTTGAAATAGACAGTTTTTGCATGGTAACACATTCCTGGTAGAACTACATAGCAAAGTACAAAGTTCGTATCGGATGGACGAAATTAGTTGAAATAGACAGTTTTTGCATAGTAACACACTCCTGGTGGAACTACATAGCAAAGTACAAAGTTCGTATCGGATGGACGAAATTAGTTGAAATAGACAGTTTTTGCATGGTAACACATTCCTGGTGGAACTTCATAGCAAAGTACAAAGTTCGTATCGGATGGACGAAATTAGTTGAAATAGACAGTTTTTGCATGGTAACACACTCCTGGTAGAACTACATAGCAAAGTACAAAGTTCGTATCGGATGGACGAAATTAGTTGAAATAGACAGTTTTTGCATGGTAACACACTCCTGGTGGAACTACATAGCAAAGTACAAAGTTCGTATCGGATGGACGAAATTAGTTGAAATAGACAGTTTTTGCATGGTAACACACTCCTGGTAGAACTACATAGCAAAGTACAAAGTTCGTATCGGATGGACGAATTAAGTTGAAATAGACAGTTTTTGCATGGTAACACACTCCTGGTGGAACTACATAGCAAAGTACAAAGTTCGTATCGGATGGACGAAATTAGTTGAAATAGACAGTTTTTGCATGGTAACACATTCCTGGTGGAACTTCATAGCAAAGTACAAAGTTCGTATCGGATGGACGAAATTAGTTGAAATAGACAGTTTTTGCATGGTAACACATTCCTGGTAGAACTACATAGCAAAGTACAAAGTTCGTATCGGATGGACGAATTAAGTTGAAATAGACAGTTTTTGCATGGTAACACACTCCTGGTGGAACTACATAGCAAAGTACAAAGTTCGTATCGGATGGACGAAATTAGTTGAAATAGACAGTTTTTGCATGGTAACACATTCCTGGTGGAACTTCATAGCAAAGTACAAAGTTCGTATCGGATGGACGAAATTAGTTGAAATAGACAGTTTTTGCATGGTAACACACTCCTGGTGGAACTACATAGCAAAGTACAAAGTTCGTATCGGATGGACGAAATTAGTTGAAATAGACAGTTTTTGCATGGTAACACATTCCTGGTGGAACTTCATAGCAAAGTACAAAGTTCGTATCGGATGGACGAAATTAGTTGAAATAGACAGTTTTTGCATGGTAACACACTCCTGGTGGAACTACATAGCAAAGTACAAAGTTCGTATCGGATGGACGAAATTAGTTGAAATAGACAGTTTTTGCATGGTAACACATTCCTGGTGGAACTTCATAGCAAAGTACAAAGTTCGTATCGGATGGACGAAATTAGTTGAAATAGACAGTTTTTGCATGGTAACACACTCCTGGTAGAACTACATAGCAAAGTACAAAGTTCGTATCGGATGGACGAAATTAGTTGAAATAGACAGTTTTTGCATGGTAACACATTCCTGGTGGAACTTCATAGCAAAGTACAAAGTTCGTATCGGATGGACGAAATTAGTTGAAATAGACAGTTTTTGCATGGTAACACACTCCTGGTGGAACTACATAGCAAAGTACAAAGTTCGTATCGGATGGACTAAATAAGGTGAAATAGACAGTTTTTGCATGGTAACACATTCCTGGTGGAACTTCATAGCAAAGTACAAAGTTCGTATCGGATGGACGAAATTAGTTGAAATAGACAGTTTTTGCATGGTAACACACTCCTGGTGGAACTACATAGCAAAGTACAAAGTTCGTATCGGATGGACGAAATTAGTTGAAATAGACAGTGTTTGCATGGTAACAAATTCCTGGTGGAACTTCATAGCAAAGTACAAAGTTCGTATCGGATGGACGAAATTAGTTGAAATAGACAGTTTTTGCATGGTAACACACTCCTGGTAGAACTACATAGCAAAGTACAAAGTTCGTATCGGATGGACGAAATTAGTTGAAATAGACAGTTTTTGCATGGTAACACATTCCTGGTGGAACTTCATAGCAAAGTACAAAGTTCGTATCGGATGGACGAAATTAGTTGAAATAGACAGTTTTTGCATGGTAACACATTCCTGGTAGAACTACATAGCAAAGTACAAAGTTCGTATCGGATGGACGAAATTAGTTGAAATAGACAGTTTTTGCATAGTAACACACTCCTGGTGGAACTACATAGCAAAGTACAAAGTTCGTATCGGATGGACGAAATTAGTTGAAATAGACAGTTTTTGCATGGTAACACATTCCTGGTGGAACTTCATAGCAAAGTACAAAGTTCGTATCGGATGGACGAAATTAGTTGAAATAGACAGTTTTTGCATGGTAACACACTCCTGGTAGAACTACATAGCAAAGTACAAAGTTCGTATCGGATGGACGAAATTAGTTGAAATAGACAGTTTTTGCATGGTAACACACTCCTGGTGGAACTACATAGCAAAGTACAAAGTTCGTATCGGATGGACGAAATTAGTTGAAATAGACAGTTTTTGCATGGTAACACACTCCTGGTAGAACTACATAGCAAAGTACAAAGTTCGTATCGGATGGACGAATTAAGTTGAAATAGACAGTTTTTGCATGGTAACACACTCCTGGTGGAACTACATAGCAAAGTACAAAGTTCGTATCGGATGGACGAAATTAGTTGAAATAGACAGTTTTTGCATGGTAACACATTCCTGGTGGAACTTCATAGCAAAGTACAAAGTTCGTATCGGATGGACGAAATTAGTTGAAATAGACAGTTTTTGCATGGTAACACATTCCTGGTAGAACTACATAGCAAAGTACAAAGTTCGTATCGGATGGACGAATTAAGTTGAAATAGACAGTTTTTGCATGGTAACACACTCCTGGTGGAACTACATAGCAAAGTACAAAGTTCGTATCGGATGGACGAAATTAGTTGAAATAGACAGTTTTTGCATGGTAACACATTCCTGGTGGAACTTCATAGCAAAGTACAAAGTTCGTATCGGATGGACGAAATTAGTTGAAATAGACAGTTTTTGCATGGTAACACACTCCTGGTGGAACTACATAGCAAAGTACAAAGTTCGTATCGGATGGACGAAATTAGTTGAAATAGACAGTTTTTGCATGGTAACACATTCCTGGTGGAACTTCATAGCAAAGTACAAAGTTCGTATCGGATGGACGAAATTAGTTGAAATAGACAGTTTTTGCATGGTAACACACTCCTGGTGGAACTACATAGCAAAGTACAAAGTTCGTATCGGATGGACGAAATTAGTTGAAATAGACAGTTTTTGCATGGTAACACATTCCTGGTGGAACTTCATAGCAAAGTACAAAGTTCGTATCGGATGGACGAAATTAGTTGAAATAGACAGTTTTTGCATGGTAACACACTCCTGGTAGAACTACATAGCAAAGTACAAAGTTCGTATCGGATGGACGAAATTAGTTGAAATAGACAGTTTTTGCATGGTAACACATTCCTGGTGGAACTTCATAGCAAAGTACAAAGTTCGTATCGGATGGACGAAATTAGTTGAAATAGACAGTTTTTGCATGGTAACACACTCCTGGTGGAACTACATAGCAAAGTACAAAGTTCGTATCGGATGGACTAAATAAGGTGAAATAGACAGTTTTTGCATGGTAACACATTCCTGGTGGAACTTCATAGCAAAGTACAAAGTTCGTATCGGATGGACGAAATTAGTTGAAATAGACAGTTTTTGCATGGTAACACACTCCTGGTGGAACTACATAGCAAAGTACAAAGTTCGTATCGGATGGACGAAATTAGTTGAAATAGACAGTTTTTGCATGGTAACACATTCCTGGTGGAACTTCATAGCAAAGTACAAAGTTCGTATCGGATGGACGAAATTAGTTGAAATAGACAGTTTTTGCATGGTAACACACTCCTGGTAGACCTACATAGCAAAGTACAAAGTTCGTATCGGATGGACGAAATTAGTTGAAATAGACAGTTTTTGCATGGTAACACATTCCTGGTGGAACTTCATAGCAAAGTACAAAGTTCGTATCGGATGGACGAAATTAGTTGAAATAGACAGTTTTTGCATGGTAACACATTCCTGGTGGAACTTCATAGCAAAGTACAAAGTTCGTATCGGATGGACGAAATTAGTTGAAATAGACAGTTTTTGCATGGTAACACACTCCTGGTAGAACTACATAGCAAAGTACAAAGTTCGTATCGGATGGACGAAATTAGTTGAAATAGACAGTTTTTGCATGGTAACACATTCCTGGTGGAACTTCATAGCAAAGTACAAAGTTCGTATCGGATGGACGAAATTAGTTGAAATAGACAGTTTTTGCATGGTAACACACTCCTGGTAGAACTACATAGCAAAGTACAAAGTTCGTATCGGATGGACGAATTAAGTTGAAATAGACAGTTTTTGCATGGTAACACACTCCTGGTGGAACTACATAGCAAAGTACAAAGTTCGTATCGGATGGACGAAATTAGTTGAAATAGACAGTTTTTGCATGGTAACACATTCCTGGTGGAACTTCATAGCAAAGTACAAAGTTCGTATCGGATGGACGAAATTAGTTGAATTAGACAGTGTTTGCATGGTAACACATTCCTGGTGGAACTTCATAGCAAAGTACAAAGTTCGTATCGGATGGACGAAATTAGTTGAAATAGACAGTTTTTGCATGGTAACACACTCCTGGTAGACCTACATAGCAAAGTACAAAGTTCGTATCGGATGGACGAAATTAGTTGAAATAGACAGTTTTTGCATGGTAACACATTCCTGGTGGAACTTCATACCAAAGTACAAAGTTCGTATCGGATGGACGAAATTAGTTGAAATAGACAGTTTTTGCATGGTAACACATTCCTGGTGGAACTTCATAGCAAAGTACAAAGTTCGTATCGGATGGACGAAATTAGTTGAAATAGACAGTTTTTGCATGGTAACACACTCCTGGTAGAACTACATAGCAAAGTACAAAGTTCGTATCGGATGGACAAAATTAGTTGAATTAGACAGTTTTTGCATGGTAACACATTCCTGGTGGAACTTCATAGCAAAGTACAAAGTTCGTATCGGATGGACGAAATTAGTTGAAATAGACAGTTTTTGCATGGTAACACACTCCTGGTAGAACTACATAGCAAAGTACAAAGTTCGTATCGGATGGACGAAATTAGTTGAAATAGACAGTTTTTGCATGGTAACACACTCCTGGTGGAACTACATAGCAAAGTACAAAGTTCGTATCGGATGGACGAAATTAGTTGAAATAGACAGTTTTTGCATGGTAACACATTCCTGGTGGAACTTCATAGCAAAGTACAAAGTTCGTATCGGATGGACGAAATTAGTTGAAATAGACAGTTTTTGCATGGTAACACACTCCTGGTAGAACTACATAGCAAAGTACAAAGTTCGTATCGGATGGACGAAATTAGTTGAAATAGACAGTTTTTGCATGGTAACACATTCCTGGTGAAACTTCATAGCAAAGTACAAAGTTCGTATCGGATGGACGAAATTAGTTGAAATAGACAGTTTTTGCATGGTAACACATTCCTGGTAGAACTACATAGCAAAGTACAAAGTTCGTATCGGATGGACGAAATTAGTTGAAATAGACAGTTTTTGCATGGTAACACATTCCTGGTGGAACTTCATAGCAAAGTACAAAGTTCGTATCGGATGGACGAAATTAGATGAAATAGACAGTTTTTGCATGGTAACACACTCCTGGTGGAACTACATAGCAAAGTACAAAGTTCGTATCGGATGGACGAAATTAGTTGAAATAGACAGTTTTTGCATGGTAACACATTCCTGGTGGAACTTCATAGCAAAGTACAAAGTTCGTATCGGATGGACGAAATTAGTTGAAATAGACAGTTTTTGCATGGTAACACATTCCTGGTGGAACTTCATAGCAAAGTACAAAGTTCGTATCAAATGGACGAAATTAGTTGAAATAGACAGTTTTTGCATGGTAACACACTCCTGGTGGAACTACATAGCAAAGTACCAAGTTCGTATCGGATGGACGAAATTAGTTGAAATAGACAGTTTTTGCATGGTAACACACTCCTGGTAGAACTACATAGCAAAGTACAAAGTTCGTATCGGATGGACGAAATTAGTTGAAATAGACAGTTTTTGCATGGTAACACATTCCTGGTGGAACTTCATAGCAAAGTACAAAGTTCGTATCGGATGGACGAAATTAGTTGAAATAGACAGTTTTTGCATGGTAACACATTCCTGGTGGAACTTCATAGCAAAGTACAAAGTTCGTATCGGATGGACGAAATTAGTTGAAATAGACAGTTTTTGCATGGTAACACATTCCTGGTGGAACTTCATAGCAAAGTACAAAGTTCGTATCGGATGGACGAAATTAGTTGAAATAGACAGTTTTTGCATGGTAACACACTCCTGGTGGAACTACATAGCAAAGTACAAAGTTCGTATCGGATGGACGAAATTAGTTGAATTAGACAGTTTTTGCATGGTAACACATTCCTGGTGGAACTTCATAGCAAAGTACAAAGTTCGTATCGGATGGACGAAATTAGTTGAAATAGACAGTTTTTGCATGGTAACACACTCCTGGTAGAACTACATAGCAAAGTACAAAGTTCGTATCGGATGGACGAAATTAGTTGAAATAGACAGTTTTTGCATGGTAACACACTCCTGGTGGAACTACATAGCAAAGTACAAAGTTCGTATCGGATGGACGAAATTAGTTGAAATAGACAGTTTTTGCATGGTAACACATTCCTGGTGGAACTTCATAGCAAAGTACAAAGTTCGTATCGGATGGACGAAATTAGTTGAAAAAGACAGTTTTTGCATGGTAACACACTCCTGGTGGAACTACATAGCAAAGTACAAAGTTCGTATCGGATGGACGAAATAAGTTGAAATAGACAGTTTTTGCATGGTAACACATTCCTGGTGGAACTTCATAGCAAAGTACAAAGTTCGTATCGGATGGACGAAATTAGTTGAAGTAGACAGTTTTTGCATGGTAACACACTCCTGGTGGAACTACATAGCAAAGTACAAAGTTCGTATCGGATGGACGAAATTAGTTGAAATAGACAGTTTTTGCATGGTAACACACTCCTGGTGGAACTTCATAGCAAAGTACAAAGTTCGTATCGGATGGACGAAATTAGTTTAAATAGACAGTTTTTGCATGGTAACACACTCCTGGTAGAACTACATAGCAAAGTACAAAGTTCGTATCGGATGGACGAAATTAGTTGAAATAGACAGTTTTTGCATGGTAACACATTCCTGGTGGAACTTCATAGCAAAGTACAAAGTTCGTATCGGATGGTCGAAATTATTTGAAATAGACAGTTTTTGCATGGTAACACACTCCTGGTGGAACTACATAGCAAAGTACAAAGTTCGTATCGGATGGACGAAATTAGTTGAAATAGACAGTTTTTGCATGGTAACACATTCCTGGTGGAACTTCATAGCAAAGTACAAAGTTCGTATCGGATGGACGAAATTAGTTGAAATAGACAGTTTTTGCATGGTAACACACTCCTGGTGGAACTACATAGCAAAGTACAAAGTTCGTATCGGATGGACGAAATTAGTTGAAATAGACAGTTTTTGCATGGTAACACATTCCTGGTGGAACTTCATAGCAAAGTACAAAGTTCGTATCGGATGGACGAAATTAGTTGAAATAGACAGTTTTTGCATGGTAACACATTCCTGGTGGAACTTCATAGCAAAGTACAAAGTTCGTATCGGATGGACGAAATTAGTTGAAATAGACAGTTTTTGCATGGTAACACACTCCTGGTGGAACTACATAGCAAAGTACAAAGTTCGTATCGGATGGACGAAATTAGTTGAAATAGACAGTTTTTGCATGGTAACACATTCCTGGTGGAACTTCATAGCAAAGTACAAAGTTCGTATCGGATGGACGAAATTAGTTGAAATAGACAGTTTTTGCATGGTAACACACTCCTGGTGGAACTACATAGCAAAGTACAAAGTTCGTATCGGATGGACTAAATTAGTTGAAATAGACAGTTTTTGCATGGTAACACACTCCTGGTGGAACTACATAGCAAAGTACAAAGTTCGTATCGGATGGACGAAATTAGTTGAAATAGACAGTTTTTGCATGGTAACACATTCCTGGTGGAACTTCATAGCAAAGTACAAAGTTCGTATCGGATGGACGAAATTAGTTGAAATAGACAGTTTTTGCATGGTAACACATTCCTGGTGGAACTTCATAGCAAAGTACAAAGTTCGTATCGGATGGACGAAATTAGTTGAAATAGACAGTTTTTGCATGGTAACACACTCCTGGTAGAACTACATAGCAAAGTACAAAGTTCGTATCGCATGGACGAAATTAGTTTAAATAGACAGTTTTTGCATGGTAACACATTCCTGGTGGAACTTCATAGCAAAGTACAAAGTTCGTATCGGATGGACGAAATTAGTTGAAATAGACACAATCCTGGTAGAACTACATAGCAAAGTACAAAGTTCGTATCGGATGGACAAAATTAGTTGAAATAGACAGTTTATGCATGGTAACACATTCCTGGTAGAACTACATAGCAAAGTACAAAGTTCGTATCGGATGGACAAAATTAGTTGAAATAGACAGTTTTTGCATGGTAACACATTCCTGGTAGAACTACATAGCAAAGTACAAAGTTCGTATCGGATGGACGAAATTAGTTGAAATAGACAGTTTTTGCATGGTAACACACTCCTGGTAGAACTACATAGCAAAGTACAAAGTTCGTATCGGATGGACGAAATTAGTTGAAATAGACAGTTTTTGCATGGTAACACATTCCTGGTAGAACTACATAGCAAAGTACAAAGTTCGTATCGGATGGACGAAATTAGTTGAAATAGACAGTTTTTGCATGGTAACACATTCCTGGTGGAACTTCATAGCAAAGTACAAAGTTCGTATCGGATGGACGAAATTAGTTGAAATAGACAGTTTTTGCATGGAAACACATTCCTGGTAGAACTACATAGCAAAGTACAAAGTTCGTATCGGATGGACGAAATTAGTTTAAATAGACAGTTTTTGCATGGTAACACACTCCTGGTAGAACTACATAGCAAAGTACAAAGTTCGTATCGGATGGACGAATTTAGTTAAAATAGACAGTTTTTGCATGGTAACACATTCCTGGTAGAACTACATAGCAAAGTACAAAGTTCGTATCGGATGGACAAAATTAGTTGAAATAGACAGTTTTTGCATGGTAACACATTCCTGGTAGAACTACATAGCAAAGTACAAAGTTCGTATCGGATGGACGAATTTAGTTGAAATAGACAGTTTTTGCATGGTAACACATTCCTGGTAGAACTACATAGCAAAGTACAAAGTTCGTATCGGATGGACGAAATTAGTTGAAATAGACAGTTTTTGCATGGTAACACATTCCTGGTAGAACTACATAGCAAAGTACAAAGTTCGTATCGGATGGACGAAATTAGTTGAAATAGACAGTTTTTGCACGGTAACACATTCCTGGTAGAACGTCATAGCAAAGTACAAAGTTCGTATCGGATGGACGAATTTAGTTGAAATAGACAGTTTTTGCATGGTAACACATTCCTGGTAGAACTACATAGCAAAGTACAAAGTTCGTATCGGATGGACGAAATAAGTTGAAATAGACAGTTTTTGCATGGTAACACATTCCTGGTAGAACTACATAGCAAAGTACAAAGTTCGTATCGGATGGACAAAATTAGTTGAAATAGACAGATTTTGCATGGTAACACATTCCTGGTAGAACTACATAGCAAAGTACAAAGTTCGTATCGGATGGACGAAATTAGTTGAAATAGACAGTTTTTGCATGGTAACACATTCCTGGTAGAACTACATAGCAAAGTACAAAGTTCGTATCGGATGGACAAAATTAGTTGAAATAGACAGTTTTTGCATGGTAACACATTCCTGGTAGAACTACATAGCAAAGTACAAAGTTCGTATCGGATGGACAAAATTAGTTGAAATAGACAGATTTTGCATGGTAACACATTCCTGGTAGAACTACATAGCAAAGTACAAAGTGCGTATCGGATGGACGAAATTAGTTGAAATAGACAGTTTTTGCATGGTAACACATTCCTGGTAGAACTACATAGCAAAGTACAAAGTTCGTATCGGATGGACAAAATTAGTTGAAATAGACAGTTTTTGCATGGTAACACATTCCTGGTAGAACTACATAGCAAAGTACAAAGTTCGTATCGGATGGACGAATTTAGTTGAAATAGACAGTTTTTGCATGGTAACACACTCCTGGTAGAACTACATAGCAAAGTACAAAGTTCGTATCGGATGGACGAAGTTAGTTGAAATAGACAGTTTTTGCATGGTAACACATTCCTGGTAGAACTACATAGCAAAGTACAAAGTTCGTATCGGATGGACGAATTTAGTTGAAATAGACAGTTTTTGCATAGTAACACATTCCTGGTAGAACTACATAGCAAAGTACAAAGTTCGTATCGGATGGACGAAATTAGTTGAAATAGACAGTTTTTGCATGGTAACACATTCCTGGTAGAACTACATAGCAAAGTACAAAGTTCGTATCGGATGGACGAAATTAGTTGAAATAGACAGTTTTTGCATGGAAACACATTCCTGGTAGAACTACATAGCAAAGTACCAAGTTCGTATCGGATGGACGAAATTAGTTGAAATAGACAGTTTATGCATGGTAACACATTCCTGGTGGAACGTCATAGCAAAGTACAAAGTTCGTATCGGATGGACAAAATTAGTTGAAATAGACAGTTTTTGCATGGTAACACACTCCTGGTAGAACTACATAGCAAAGTACAAAGTTCGTATCGGATGGACGAAATTAGTTGAAATAGACAGTTTTTGCATGGTAACACATTCCTGGTAGAACTACATAGCAAAGTACAAAGTTCGTATCGGATGGACGAAATTAGTTGAAATAGACAGTTTTTGCTAGGTAACTCACTCCTGGTAGAACTACATAGCAAAGTACAAAAATCGTATCGGATGGACAAAATTAGTTGAAATAGACAGTTTTTGCATGGTAACACATTCCTGGTGGAACGTCATAGCAAAGTACAAAGTTCGTATCGGATGGACAAAATTAGTTGAAATAGACAGTTTTTGCATGGTAACACACTCCTGGTAGAACTACATAGCAAAGTACAAAGTTCGTATCGGATGGACGAAATTAGTTGAAATAGACAGTTTTTGCATGGTAACACACTCCTGGTAGAACTACATAGCAAAGTACAAAGTTCGTATCGGATGGACGAAAATAGTTGAAATAGACAGTTTTTGCATGGTAACACATTCCTGGTAGAACGTCATAGCAAAGTACAAAGTTCGTATCGGATGGACGAATTTAGTTGAAATAGACAGTTTTTGCATGGTAACACATTCCTGGTAGAACTACATAGCAAAGTACAAAGAACGTATCGGATGGACGAAATTAGTTGAAATAGACAGTTTATGCATGGTAACACACTCCTGGTAGAACTACCTAGCAAAGTACAAAGTTCGTATCGGATGGACGAAACTAGTTGAAATAAACAGTTTTTGCATGGTAACACATTCCTGGTAGAACTACATAGCAAAGTACAAAGTTCGTATCGGATGGACGAAATTAGTTGAAATAGACAGTTTATGCATGGTAACACATTCCTGGTGGAACGTCATAGCAAAGTACAAAGTTCGTATCGGATGGACAAAATTAGTTGAAATAGACAGTTTTTGCATGGTAACACACTCCTGGTAGAACTACATAGCAAAGTACAAAGTTCATATCGGATGGACGAAATTAGTTGAAATAGACAGTTTTTGCATGGTAACACACTCCTGGTAGAACTACATAGCAAAGTACAAAGTTCGTATCGGATGGACGAAATTAGTTGAAATAAACAGTTTTTGCATGGTAACACATTCCTGGTAGAACTACATAGCAAAGTACAAAGTTCGTATCGGATGGACGAAATAAGTTGAAATAGACAGTTTTTGCATGATAACACACTCCTGGTAGAACTACATAGCAAAGTACAAAGTTCGTATCGGATGGACGAAATAAGTTGAAATAGACAGTTTTTGCATGATAACACACTCCTGGTAGAACTACATATCAAAGTACAAAGTTCGTATCGGATGGACGAAATTAGTTGAAATAGACAGTTTTTGCATGGTAACACATTCCTGGTAGAACTACATAGCAAAGTACAAAGTTCGTATCGGATGGACGAAACTAGTTGAAATAAACAGTTTTTGCATGGTAACACATTCCTGGTAGAACTACATAGCAATGTACAAAGTTCGTATCGGATGGACGAAATTAGTTGAAATAGACAGTTTATGCATGGTAACACACTCCTGGTAGAACTACATAGCAAAGTACAAAGTTCATATCGGATGGACGAAATTAGTTGAAATAGACAGTTTTTGCATGGTAACACACTCCTGGTAGAACTACATAGCAAAGTACAAAGTTCATATCGGATGGACGAAATTAGTTGAAATAGACAGTTTTTGCATGGTAACACATTCCTGGTAGAACTACATAGCAAAGTACAAAGTTCGTATCGGATGGACGAAATAAGTTGAAATAGACAGTTTTTGCATGATAACACACTCCTGGTAGAACTACATAGCAAAGTACAAAGTTCGTATCGGATGGACGAAATAAGTTGAAATAGACAGTTTTTGCATGATAACACACTCCTGGTAGAACTACATAGCAAAGTACAAAGTTCGTATCGGATGGACGAAATAAGTTGAAATAGACAGTTTTTGCATGATAACACACTCCTGGTAGAACTACATAGCAAAGTACAAAGTTCGTATCGGATGGACGAAATAAGTTGAAATAGACAGTTTTTGCATGATAACACACTCCTGGTAGAACTACATATCAAAGTACAAAGTTCGTATCGGATGGACGAAATTAGTTGAAATAGACAGTTTATGCATGGTAACACACTCCTGGTAGAACTACCTAGCAAAGTACAAAGTTCGTATCGGATGGACGAAACTAGTTGAAATAAACAGTTTTTGCATGGTAACACATTCCTGGTAGAACTACATAGCAATGTACAAAGTTCGTATCGGATGGACGAAATTAGTTGAAATAGACAGTTTTTGCATGGTAACACATTCCTGGTAGAACTACATAGCAAAGTACAAAGTTCGTATCGGATGAACGAAATTAGTTTAAATAGACAGTTTTTGCATGGTAACACACTCCTGGTAGAACTACATAGCAAAGTACAAAGTTCGTATCGGATGGACGAAATAAGTTGAAATAGACAGTTTTTGCATGGTAACACATTCCTGGTAGAACTACATAGCAAAGTACAAAGTTCGTATCGGATGAACGAAATTAGTTTAAATAGACAGTTTTTGCATGGTAACACACTCCTGGTAGAACTACATAGCAAAGTACAAAGTTCGTATCGGATGGACGAAATTAGTTGAAATAGACAGTTTGTGCATGGTAACACATTCCTGGTAGAACTACATAGCAAAGTACAAAGTTCGTATCGGATGAACGAAATTAGTTTAAATAGACAGTTTTTGCATGGTAACACATTCCTGGTAGAACTACATAGCAAAGTACAAAGTTCGTATCGGATGGACGAAATTAGTTGAAATAGACAGTTTGTGCATGGTAACACATTCCTGGTAGAACTACATAGCAAAGTACAAAGTTCGTATCGGATGAACGAAATTAGTTTAAATAGACAGTTTTTGCATGGTAACACATTCCTGGTAGAACTACATAGCAAAGTACAAAGTTCGTATCGGATGGACGAAACTAGTTGAAATAAACAGTTTTTGCATGGTAACACATTCCTGGTAGAACTACATAGCAAAGTACAAAGTTCGTATCAGATGGACGAAATTAGTTGAAATAGACAGTTTTTGCATGGTAACACATTCCTGGTAGAACTACATAGCAAAGTACAAAGTTCGTATCGGATGAACGAATTTAGTTTAAATAGACAGTTTTTGCATGGTAACACATTCCTGGTAGAACTACATAGCAAAGTACAAAGTTCGTATCGGATGGACGAAATTAGTTGAAATAGACAGTTTTTGCATGGTAACACATTCCTGGTAGAACTACATAGCAAAGTACAAAGTTCGTATCGGATGAACGAAATTAGTTTAAATAGACAGTTTTTGCATGGTAACACACTCCTGGTAGAACTACATAGCAAAGTACAAAGTTCGTATCGGATGGACGAAATTAGTTGAAATAGACAGTTTTTGCATGGTAACACATTCCTGGTAGAACTACATAGCAAAGTACAAAGTTCGTATCGGATGAACGAAATTAGTTTAAATAGACAGTTTTTGCATGGTAACACACTCCTGGTAGAACTACATAGCAAAGTACAAAGTTCGTATCGGATGGACGAAATTAGTTGAAATAGACAGTTTTTGCATGGTAACACATTCCTGGTAGAACTACATAGCAGAGTACAAAGTTCGTATCGGATGAACGAAATTAGTTTAAATAGACAGTTTTTGCATGGTACCACACTCCTGGTAGAACTACATAGCAAAGTACAAAGTTCGTATCGGATGGACGAAATTAGTTGAAATAGACAGTTTTTGCATGGTAACACATTCCTGGTAGAACTACATAGCAAAGTACAAAGTTCGTATCGGATGAACGAAATTAGTTTAAATAGACAGTTTTTGCATGGTAACACACTCCTGGTAGAACTACATAGCAAAGTACAAAGTTCGTATCGGATGGACGAAATTAGTTGAAATAGACAGTTTTTGCATGGTAACACATTCCTGGTAGAACTACATAGCAAAGTACAAAGTTCGTATCGGATGGACGAAATTAGTTGAAATAGACAGTTTTTGCATGGTAACACATTCCTGGTAGAACTACATAGCAAAGTACAAAGTTCGTATCGGATGGACGAAATTAGTTTAAAAAGACAGTTTTTGCATGGTAACACACTCCTGGTAGAACTACATAGCAAAGTACAAAGTTCGTATCGGATGGACGAAATTAGTTGAAATAGACAGTTTTTGCATGGTAACACATTCCTGGTAGAACTACATAGCAAAGTACAAAGTTCGTATCGGATGAACGAAATTAGTTTAAATAGACAGTTTTTGCATGGTAACACACTCCTGGTAGAACTACCTAGCAAAGTACAAAGTTCGTATCGGATGGACGAAACTAGTTGAAATAAACAGTTTTTGCATGGTAACACATTCCTGGTAGAACTACATAGCAAAGTACAAAGTTCGTATCGGATGGACGAAATTAGTTGAAATAGACAGTTTTTGCATGGTAACACATTCCTGGTAGAACTACATAGCAAAGTACAAAGTTCGTATCGGATGAACGAAATAAGTTTAAATAGACAGTTTTTGCATGGTAACACACTCCTGGTAGAACTACATAGCAAAGTACAAAGTTCGTATCGGATGGACGAAATTAGTTGAAATAGACAGTTTTTGCATGGTAACACATTCCTGGTAGAACTACATAGCAAAGTACAAAGTTCGTATCGGATGGACGAAATTAGTTTAAATAGACAGTTTTTGCATGGTAACACACTCCTGGTAGAACTACATAGCAAAGTACAAAGTTCGTATCGGATGGACGAAATTAGTTGAAATAGACAGTTTTTGCATGGTAACACATTCCTGGTAGAACTACATAGCAAAGTACAAAGTTCGTATCGGATGAACGAAATTAGTTGAAATAGACAGTTTTTGCATGGTAACACATTCCTGGTAGAACTACATAGCAAAGTACAAAGTTCGTATCGGATGAACGAAATTAGTTTAAATAGACAGTTTTTGCATGGTAACACACTCCTGGTAGAACTACATAGCAAAGTACAAAGTTCGTATCGGATGGACGAAATTAGTTGAAATAGACAGTTTTTGCATGGTAACACACTCCTGGTAGAACTACATAGCAAAGTACAAAGTTCGTATCGGATGGACGAAATTAGTTGAAATAGACAGTTTTTGCATGGTAACACACTCCTGGTAGAACTACATAGCAAAGTACAAAGTTCGTATCGGATGGACGAAACTAGTTGAAATAAACAGTTTTTGCATGGTAACACATTCCTGGTAGAACTACATAGCAAAGTACAAAGTTCGTATCGGATGGACGAAATTAGTTTTATTAGACAGTTTTTGCATGGTAACACACTCCTGGTAGAACTACATAGCAAAGTACAAAGTTCGTATCGGATGGACGAAATTAGTTGAAATAGACAGTTTTTGCATGGTAACACATTCCTGGTAGAACTACATAGCAAAGTACAAAGTTCGTATCGGATGAACGAAATTAGTTTAAATAGACAGTTTTTGCATGGTAACACACTCCTGGTAGAACTACATAGCAAAGTACAAAGTTCGTTTCGGATGGACGAAACTAGTTGAAATAAACAGTTTTTGCATGGTAACACACTCCTGGTAGAACTACATAGCAAAGTACCAAGTTCGTATCGGATGGACGAAATTAGTTTAAATAGACAGTTTTTGCATGGTAACACACTCCTGGTAGAACTACATAGCAAAGTACAAAGTTCGTATCGGATGGACGAAATTAGTTGAAATAGACAGTTTTTGCATGGTAACACATTCCTGGTAGAACTACATAGCAAAGTACAAAGTTCGTATCGGATGGACGAAATTAGTTTAAATAGACAGTTTTTGCATGGTAACACACTCCTGGTAGAACTACATAGCAAAGTACAAAGTTCGTATCGGATGGACGAAATTAGTTGAAATAGACAGTTTTTGCATGGTAACACATTCCTGGTAGAACTACATAGCAAAGTACAAAGTTCGTATCGGATGAACGAAATTAGTTTAAATAGACAGTTTTTGCATGGTAACACACTCCTGGTAGAACTACATAGCAAAGTACAAAGTTCGTATCGGATGGACGAAATTAGTTGAAATAGACAGTTTTTGCATGGTAACACATTCCTGGTAGAACTACATAGCAAAGTACAAAGTTCGTATCGGATGAACGAAATTAGTTTTATTAGACAGTTTTTGCATGGTAACACACTCCTGGTAGAACTACATAGCAAAGTACAAAGTTCGTATCGGATGGACGAAATTAGTTGAAATAGACAGTTTTTGCATGGTAACACATTCCTGGTAGAACTACATAGCAAAGTACAAAGTTCGTATCGGATGAACGAAATTAGTTTAAATAGACAGTTTTTGCATGGTAACACACTCCTGGTAGAACTACATAGCAAAGTACAAAGTTCGTATCGGATGGACGAAATTAGTTGAAATAGACAGTTTTTGCATGGTAACACATTCCTGGTAGAACTACATAGCAAAGTACAAAGTTCGTATCGGATGAACGAAATTAGTTTAAATAGACAGTTTTTGCATGGTAACACACTCCTGGTAGAACTACATAGCAAAGTACAAAGTTCGTTTCGGATGGACGAAACTAGTTGAAATAAACAGTTTTTGCATGGTAACACACTCCTGGTAGAACTACATAGCAAAGTACCAAGTTCGTATCGGATGGACGAAATTAGTTGAAATAAACAGTTTTTGCATGGTAACACACTCCTGGTAGAACTACATAGCAAAGTACAAAGTTCGTATCGGATGGACGAAATTAGTTGAAATAGACAGTTTTTGCATGGTAACACATTCCTGGTAGAACTACATAGCAAAGTACACAGTTCGTATCGGATGGACGAAATTAGTTGATATAGACAGTTTTTGCATGGTAACACATTCCTGGTAGAACTACATAGCAAAGTACAAAGTTCGTATCGGATGAACGAAACTAGTTTAAATAGACAGTTTTTGCATGGTAACACACTCCTGGTAGAACTACCTAGCAAAGTACAAAGTTCGTATCGGATGGACGAAACTAGTTGAAATAAACAGTTTTTGCATGGTAACACATTCCTGGTAGAACTACATAGCAAAGTACAAAGTTCGTATCGGATGAACGAAATTAGTTTAAATAGACAGTTTTTGCATGGTAACACACTCCTGGTAGAACTACCTAGCAAAGTACAAAGTTCGTATCGGATGGACGAAACTAGTTGAAATAAACAGTTTTTGCATGGTAACACATTCCTGGTAGAACTACATAGCAAAGTACAAAGTTCGTATCGGATGGACGAAATTAGTTTAAATAGACAGTTTTTGCATGGTAACACATTCCTGGTAGAACTACATAGCAAAGTACAAAGTTCGTTTCGGATGGACGAAACTAGTTTAAATAGACAGTTTTTGCATGGTAACACACTCCTGGTAGAACTACCTAGCAAAGTACAAAGTTCGTATCGGATGGACGAAACTAGTTGAAATAAACAGTTTTTGCATGGTAACACATTCCTGGTAGAACTACATAGCAAAGTACAAAGTTCGTTTCGGATGGACGAAACTAGTTTAAATAGACAGTTTTTGCATGGTAACACACTCCTGGTAGAACTACCTAGCAAAGTACAAAGTTCGTTTCGGATGGACGAAACTAGTTTAAATAGACAGTTTTTGCATGGTAACACACTCCTGGTAGAACTACCTAGCAAAGTACAAAGTTCGTATCGGATGAACGAAATTAGTTTAAATAGACAGTTTTTGCATGGTAACACACTCCTGGTAGAACTACCTAGCAAAGAACAAAGTTCGTATCGGATGAACGAAACTAGTTTAAATAGACAGTTTTTGCATGGTAACACACTCCTGGTAGAACTACATAGCAAAGTACAAAGTTCGTATCGGATGGACGAAATTAGTTGAAATAGACAGTTTTTGCATGGTAACACATTCCTGGTAGAACTACATAGCAAAGTACAAAGTTCGTATCGGATGAACGAAATTAGTTTAAATAGACAGTTTTTGCATGGTAACACACTCCTGGTAGAACTACATAGCAAAGTACAAAGTTCGTATCGGATGGACGAAATTAGTTGAAATAGACAGTTTTTGCATGGTAACACATTCCTGGTAGAACTACATAGCAAAGTACAAAGTTCGTATCGGATGAACGAAATTAGTTTAAATAGACAGTTTTTGCATGGTAACACACTCCTGGTAGAACTACATAGCAAAGTACAAAGTTCGTTTCGGATGGACGAAACTAGTTGAAATAAACAGTTTTTGCATGGTAACACACTCCTGGTAGAACTACATAGCAAAGTACCAAGTTCGTATCGGATGGACGAAATTAGTTGAAATAAACAGTTTTTGCATGGTAACACACTCCTGGTAGAACTACATAGCAAAGTACAAAGTTCGTATCGGATGGACGAAATTAGTTGAAATAGACAGTTTTTGCATGGTAACACATTCCTGGTAGAACTACATAGCAAAGTACACAGTTCGTATCGGATGGACGAAATTAGTTGATATAGACAGTTTTTGCATGGTAACACATTCCTGGTAGAACTACATAGCAAAGTACAAAGTTCGTTTCGGATGGACGAAACTAGTTTAAATAGACAGTTTTTGCATGGTAACACACTCCTGGTAGAACTACCTAGCAAAGTACAAAGTTCGTATCGGATGGACGAAACTAGTTGAAATAAACAGTTTTTGCATGGTAACACATTCCTGGTAGAACTACATAGCAAAGTACAAAGTTCGTATCGGATGAACGAAATTAGTTTAAATAGACAGTTTTTGCATGGTAACACACTCCTGGTAGAACTACCTAGCAAAGTACAAAGTTCGTATCGGATGGACGAAACTAGTTGAAATAAACAGTTTTTGCATGGTAACACATTCCTGGTAGAACTACATAGCAAAGTACAAAGTTCGTATCGGATGGACGAAATTAGTTGAAATAGACAGTTTTTGCATGGTAACACATTCCTGGTAGAACTACATAGCAAAGTACAAAGTTCGTTTCGGATGGACGAAACTAGTTTAAATAGACAGTTTTTGCATGGTAACACACTCCTGGTAGAACTACCTAGCAAAGTACAAAGTTCGTATCGGATGGACGAAACTAGTTGAAATAAACAGTTTTTGCATGGTAACACATTCCTGGTAGAACTACATAGCAAAGTACAAAGTTCGTTTCGGATGGACGAAACTAGTTTAAATAGACAGTTTTTGCATGGTAACACACTCCTGGTAGAACTACCTAGCAAAGTACAAAGTTCGTTTCGGATGGACGAAACTAGTTTAAATAGACAGTTTTTGCATGGTAACACACTCCTGGTAGAACTACCTAGCAAAGTACAAAGTTCGTATCGGATGAACGAAATTAGTTTAAATAGACAGTTTTTGCATGGTAACACACTCCTGGTAGAACTACCTAGCAAAGAACAAAGTTCGTATCGGATGGACGAAACTAGTTGAAATAAACAGTTTTTGCATGGTAACACATTCCTGGTAGAACTACATAGCAAAGTACAAAGTTCGTATCGGATGGACGAAATTAGTTGAAATAGACAGTTTTTGCATGGTAACACATTCCTGGTAGAACTACATAGCAAAGTACAAAGTTCGTATCGGATGAACGAAATAAGTTTAAATAGACAGTTTTTGCATGGTAACACACTCCTGGTAGAACTACATAGCAAAGTACAAAGTTCGTATCGGATGGACGAAATTAGTTGAAATAGACAGTTTTTGCATGGTAACACATTCCTGGTAGAACTACATAGCAAAGTACAAAGTTCGTATCGGATGGACGAAATTAGTTGAAATAGACAGTTTTTGCATGGTAACACACTCCTGGTAGAACTACATAGCAAAGTACAAAGTTCGTATCGGATGGACGAAATTAGTTGAAATAGACAGTTTTTGCATGGTAACACATTCCTGGTAGAACTACATAGCAGAGTACAAAGTTCGTATCGGATGAACGAAATTAGTTTAAATAGACAGTGTTTGCATGGTAACACACTCCTGGTAGAACTACATAGCAAAGTACAAAGTTCGTATCGGATGGACGAAATTAGTTGAAATAGACAGTTTTTGCATGGTAACACATTCCTGGTAGAACTACATAGCAAAGTACAAAGTTCGTATCGGATGAACGAAATTAGTTTAAATAGACAGTTTTTGCATGGTAACACACTCCTGGTAGAACTACATAGCAAAGTACAAAGTTCGTATCGGATGGACGAAATTAGTTGAAATAGACAGTTTTTGCATGGTAACACATTCCTGGTAGAACTACATAGCAAAGTACAAAGTTCGTATCGGATGAACGAAATTAGTTTAAATAGACAGTTTTTGCATGGTAACACACTCCTGGTAGAACTACATAGCAAAGTACAAAGTTCGTATCGGATGGACGAAATTAGTTGAAATAGACAGTTTTTGCATGGTAACACATTCCTGGTAGAACTACATAGCAAAGTACAAAGTTCGTATCGGATGAACGAAATTAGTTTAAATAGACAGTTTTTGCATGGTAACACACTCCTGGTAGAACTACATAGCAAAGTACAAAGTTCGTATCGGATGGACGAAATTAGTTGAAATAGACAGTTTTTGCATGGTAACACATTCCTGGTAGAACTACATAGCAAAGTACAAAGTTCGTATCGGATGAACGAAATTAGTTTAAATAGACAGTTTTTGCATGGTAACACACTCCTGGTAGAACTACATAGCAAAGTACAAAGTTCGTTTCGGATGGACGAAACTAGTTGAAATAAACAGTTTTTGCATGGTAACACACTCCTGGTAGAACTACATAGCAAAGTACACAGTTCGTATCGGATGGACGAAATTAGTTGAAATAAACAGTTTTTGCATGGTAACACACTCCTGGTAGAACTACATAGCAAAGTACAAAGTTCGTATCGGATGGACGAAATTAGTTGAAATAGACAGTTTTTGCATGGTAACACATTCCTGGTAGAACTACATAGCAAAGTACACAGTTCGTATCGGATGGACGAAATTAGTTGATATAGACAGTTTTTGCATGGTAACACATTCCTGGTAGAACTACATAGCAAAGTACAAAGTTCGTTTCGGATGGACGAAACTAGTTGAAATAAACAGTTTTTGCATGGTAACACATTCCTGGTAGAACTACATAGCAAAGTACAAAGTTCGTATCGCATGGACGAAATTAGTTGAAATAGACAGTTTTTGCATGGTAACACATTCCTGGTAGAACTACATAGCAAAGTACACAGTTCGTATCGGATGGACGAAATTAGTTAAAATAAACAGTTTTTGCATGGTAACACATTCCTGGTAGAACTACATAGCAAAGTACAAAGTTCGTATCGGATGGACGAAATTAGTTGAAATAGACAGTTTTTGCATGGTAACACATTCCTGGTAGAACTACATAGCAAAGTACAAAGTTCGTATCGGATGGACGAAATTAGTTGAAATAGACAGTTTTTGCATGGTAACACATTCCTGGTAGAACTACATAGCAAAGTACAAAGTTCGTATCGGATGGACGAAATTAGTTGAAATAGACAGTTTATGCATGGTAACACATTCCTGGTGGAACGTCATAGCAAAGTACAAAGTTCGTATCGGATGGACAAAATTAGTTGAAATAGACAGTTTTTGCATGGTAACACACTCCTGGTAGAACTACATAGCAAAGTACAAAGTTCGTATCGGATGGACGAAATTAGTTGAAATAGACAGTTTTTGCATGGTAACACACTCCTGGTAGAACTACATAGCAAAGTACCAAGTTCGTATCGGATGGACGAAATAAGTTGAAATAGACAGTTTTTGCATGGTAACACATTCCTGGTAGAACTACATAGCAAAGTACAAAGTTCGTATCGGATGAACGAAATTAGTTTTAATAGACAGTTTTTGCATGGTAACACACTCCTGGTAGAACTACATAGCAAAGTACAAAGTTCGTATCGGATGGACGAAATTAGTTGAAATAGACAGTTTTTGCATGGTAACACATTCCTGGTAGAACTACATAGCAAAGTACAAAGTTCGTATCGGATGAACGAAATTAGTTTAAATAGACAGTTTTTGCATGGTAACACACTCCTGGTAGAACTACATAGCAAAGTACAAAGTTCGTATCGGATGGACGAAATTAGTTGAAATAGACAGTTTTTGCATGGTAACACATTCCTGGTAGAACTACATAGCAAAGTACAAAGTTCGTATCGGATGAACGAAATTAGTTTAAATAGACAGTTTTTGCATGGTAACACACTCCTGGTAGAACTACATAGCAAAGTACAAAGTTCGTTTCGGATGGACGAAACTAGTTGAAATAAACAGTTTTTGCATGGTAACACACTCCTGGTAGAACTACATAGCAAAGTACACAGTTCGTATCGGATGGACGAAATTAGTTGGAATAAACAGTTTTTGCATGGTAACACACTCCTGGTAGAACTACATAGCAAAGTACAAAGTTCGTATCGGATGGACGAAATTAGTTGAAATAGACAGTTTTTGCATGGTAACACATTCCTGGTAGAACTACATAGCAAAGTACACAGTTCGTATCGGATGGACGAAATTAGTTGATATAGACAGTTTTTGCATGGTAACACATTCCTGGTAGAACTACATAGCAAAGTACAAAGTTCGTTTCGGATGGACGAAACTAGTTGAAATAAACAGTTTTTGCATGGTAACACATTCCTGGTAGAACTACATAGCAAAGTACAAAGTTCGTATCGCATGGACAAAATTAGTTGAAATGGACAGTTTTTGCATGGTAACACATTCCTGGTAGAACTACATAGCAAAGTACACAGTTTGTATCGGATGGACGAAATTAGTTAAAATAAACAGTTTTTGCATGGTAACACATTCCTGGTAGAACTACATAGCAAAGTACAAAGTTCGTATCGGATGGACGAAATTAGTTGAAATAGACAGTTTTTGCATGGTAACACATTCCTGGTAGAACTACATAGCAAAGTACAAAGTTCGTATCGGATGGACGAAATTAGTTGAAATAGACAGTTTTTGCATGGTAACACATTCCTGGTAGAACTACATAGCAAAGTACAAAGTTCGTATCGGATGGACGAAATTAGTTGAAATAGACAGTTTATGCATGGTAACACATTCCTGGTGGAACGTCATAGCAAAGTACACAGTTCGTATCGGATGGACAAAATTAGTTGAAATAGACAGTTTTTGCATGGTAACACACTCCTGGTAGAACTACATAGCAAAGTACAAAGTTCGTATCGGATGGACGAAATTAGTTGAAATAGACAGTTTTTGCATGGTAACACATTCCTGGTAGAACTACATAGCAAAGTACAAAGTTCGTATCCGATGGACGAATTTAGTTGAAATAGACAGTTTTTGCATGGTAACACACTCCTGGTAGAACTACATAGCAAAGTACAAAGTTCGTATCGGATGGACGAATTTAAATGAAATAGACAGTTTTTGCATGGTAACACATTCCTGGTAGAACTACATAGCAAAGTACAAAGTTCGTATCGGATGGACGAATTTAGTTGAAATAGACAGTTTTTGCATAGTAACACATTCCTGGTAGAACTACATAGCAAAGCACAAAGTTCGTATCGGATGGACGAAATTAGTTGAAATAGACAGTTTTTGCATGGTAACACATTCCTGGTAGAACTACATAGCAAAGTACAAAGTTCGTATCGGATGGACGAAATTAGTTGAAATAGACAGTTTTTGCATGGTAACACATTCCTGGTAGAACTACATAGCAAAGTACAAAGTTCGTCTCGGATGGACGAAATTAGTTGAAATAGACAGTTTATGCATGGTAACACATTCCTGGTGGAACGTCATAGCAAAGTACAAAGTTCGTATCGAATGGACAAAATTAGTTGAAATAGACAGTTTTTGCATGGTAACACACTCCTGGTAGAACTACATAGCAAAGTACAAAGTTCGTATCGGATGGACGAAATTAGTTGAAATAGACAGTTTTTGCATGGTAACACATTCCTGGTAGAACTACATAGCAAAGTACAAAGTTCGTATCGGATGGACGAAATTAGTTGAAATAGACAGTTTTTGCTAGGTAACTCACTCCTGGTAGAACTACATAGCAAAGTACAAAAATCGTATCGGATGGACAAAATTAGTTGAAATAGACAGTTTATGCATGGTAACACATTCCTGGTGGAACGTCATAGCAAAGTACAAAGTTCGTATCGGATGGACAAAATTAGTTGAAATAGACAGTTTTTGCATGGTAACACACTCCTGGTAGAACTACATAGCAAAGTACAAAGTTCGTATCGGATGGACGAAATTAGTTGAAAAAGACAGGTTTTGCATGGTAACACATTCCTGGTAGAACTACATAGCAAAGTACAAAGTTCGTATCGGATGGACGAAATTAGTTGAAATAGACAGTTTTTGCATGGTAACACATTCCTGGTAGAACTACATAGCAAAGTACAAAGTTCGTATCGGATGGACGAAATTAGTTGAAATAGACAGTTTTTGCATGGTAACACATTCCTGGTAGAACTACATAGCAAAGTACAAAGTTCGTATCGGATGGACGAAATTAGTTGAAATAGACAGTTTTTGCATGGTAACACATTCCTGGTAGAACTACATAGCAAAGTACAAAGTTCGTATCGGATGGACGAAATAAGTTGAAATAGACAGTTTTTGCATGGTAACACATTCCTGGTAGAACTACATAGCAAAGTACAAAGTTCGTATCGGATGGACGAAATAAGTTGAAATAGACAGTTTTTGCATGGTAACACATTCCTGATAGAACTACACAGTAAAGTACAAAGTTAGTATCGGATGGACGAAATTAGTTGAAATAGACAGTTTTTGCATGGTAACACATTCCTGGTAGAACTACACAGTAAAGTACAAAGTTAGTATCGGATGGACGAAATTAGTTGAAATAGACAGTTTTTGCATGGTAACACATTCCTGGTAGAACTACACAGTAAAGTACAAAGTTCGTATCGGATGGACGAAATTAGTTGAAATAGACAGTTTTTGCATGGTAACACATTCCTGGTAGAACTACATAGCAAAGTACAAAGTTCGTATCGGATGGACGAAATTAGTTGAAATAGACAGTTTTTGCATGGTAACACATTCCTGGTAGAACTACACAGTAAAGTACAAAGTTCGTATCGGATGGACGAAATTAGTTGAAATAGACAGTTTTTGCATGGTAACACATTCCTGGTAGAACTACACAGTAAAGTACAAAGTTCGTATCGGATGGACGAAATTAGTTGAAATAGACAGTTTTTGCATGGTAACACATTCCTGGTAGAACTACATAGCAAAGTACAAAGTTCGTATCGGATGGACGAAATTAGTTGAAATAGACAGTTTTTGCATGGTAACACATTCCTGGTAGAACTACATAGCAAAGTACAAAGTTCGTATCGGATGGACGAAATTAGTTGAAATAGACAGTTTTTGCATGGTAACACATTCCTGATAGAACTACACAGTAAAGTACAAAGTTAGTATCGGATGGACGAAATTAGTTGAAATAGACAGTTTTTGCATGGTAACACATTCCTGGTAGAACTACATAGCAAAGTACAAAGTTCGTATCGGATGGACGAAATTAGTTGAAATAGACAGTTTTTGCATGGTAACACATTCCTGGTAGAACTACATAGCAAAGTACAAAGTTCGTTTTGGATGGACGAAATTAGTTGAAATAGACAGTTTTTGCATGGTAACACATTCCTGGTAGAACTACACAGTAAAGTACAAAGTTCGTATCGGATGGACGAAATTAGTTGAAATAGACAGTTTTTGCATGGTAACACATTCCTGGTAGAACTACACAGTAAAGTACAAAGTTCGTATCGGATGGACGAAATTAGTTGAAATAGACAGTTTTTGCATGGTAACACATTCCTGGTAGAACTACATAGCAAAGTACAAAGTTCGTATCGGATGGACGAAATTAGTTGAAATAGACAGTTTTTGCATGGTAACTCATTCCTGGTAGAACTACATAGCAAAGTACAAAGTTCGTATCGGATGGACGAAATTAGTTGAAATAGACAGTTTTTGCATGGTAACACATTCCTGGTAGAACTACATAGCAAAGTACAAAGTTCGTATCGGATGGACAAAATTAGTTGAAATAGACAGTTTTTGCATGGTAACACATTCCTGGTAGAACTACATAGCAAAGTACAAAGTTCGTATCGGATGGACGAAATTAGTTGAAATAGACAGTTTTTGCATGGTAACACATTCCTGGTAGAACTACATAGCAAAGTACAAAGTTCGTATCGGATGGACGAAATTAGTTGAAATAGACAGTTTTTGCATGGTAACACATTCCTGGTAGAACTACATAGCAAAGTACAAAGTTCGTATCGGATGGACGAAATTAGTTGAAATAGACAGTTTTTGCATGGTAACACATTCCTGGTAGAACTACATAGCAAAGTACAAAGTTCGTATCGGATGGACGAAATTAGTTGAAATAGACAGTTTTTGCATGGTAACACATTCCTGGTAGAACTACACAGTAAAGTACAAAGTTCGTATCGGATGGACGAAATTAGTTGAAATAGACAGTTTTTGCATGGTAACACATTCCTGGTAGAACTACACAGTAAAGTACAAAGTTCGTATCGGATGGACGAAATTAGTTGAAATAGACAGTTTTTGCATGGTAACACATTCCTGGTAGAACTACATAGCAAAGTACAAAGTTCGTATCGGATGGACAAAATTAGTTGAAATAGACAGTTTTTGCATGGTAACACATTCCTGGTAGAACTACATAGCAAAGTACAAAGTTCGTATCGGATGGACGAAATTAGTTGAAATAGACAGTTTTTGCATGGTAACTCATTCCTGGTAGAACTACATAGCAAAGTACAAAGTTCGTATCGGATGGACAAAATTAGTTGAAATAGACAGTTTTTGCATGGTAACACATTCCTGGTAGAACTACATAGCAAAGTACAAAGTTTGTATCGGATGGACGAAATTAGTTGAAATAGACAGTTTTTGCATGGTAACTCATTCCTGGTAGAACTACATAGCAAAGTACAAAGTTCGTATCGGATGGACGAAATTAGTTGAAATAGACAGTTTTTGCATGGTAACACATTCCTGGTAGAACTACATAGCAAAGTACAAAGTTCGTATCGGATGGACGAAATTAGTTGAAATAGACAGTTTTTGCATGGTAACACATTCCTGGTAGAACTACACAGTAAAGTACAAAGTTAGTATCGGATGGACGAAATTAGTTGAAAAAGACAGTTTTTGCATGGTAACACATTCCTGGTAGAACTACACAGTAAAGTACAAAGTTAGTATCGGATGGACGAAATTAGTTGAAATAGACAGTTTTTGCATGGTAACACATTCCTGGTAGAACTACATAGCAAAGTACAAAGTTCGTATCGGATGGACGAAATTAGTTGAAATAGACAGTTTTTGCATGGTAACACATTCCTGGTAGAACTACATAGCAAAGTACAAAGTTCGTATCGGATGGACGAAATTAGTTGAAATAGACAGTTTTTGCATGGTAACACATTCCTGGTAGAACTACATAGCAAAGTACAAAGTTCGTATCGGATGGACGAAATTAGTTGAAATAGACAGTTTTTGCATGGTAACACATTCCTGGTAGAACTACATAGCAAAGTACAAAGTTCGTATCGGATGGACGAAATTAGTTGAAATAGACAGTTTTTGCATGGTAACACATTCCTGGTAGAACTACATAGCAAAGTACAAAGTTCGTATCGGATGGACGAAATTAGTTGAAATAGACAGTTTTTGCATGGTAACACATTCCTGGTAGAACTACATAGCAAAGTACAAAGTTCGTATCGGATGGACGAAATTAGTTGAAATAGACAGTTTTTGCATGGTAACACATTCCTGATAGAACTACACAGTAAAGTACAAAGTTAGTATCGGATGGACGAAATTAGTTGAAATAGACAGTTTTTGCATGGTAACACATTCCTGGTAGAACTACATAGCAAAGTACAAAGTTCGTATCGGATGGACGAAATTAGTTGAAATAGACAGTTTTTGCATGGTAACACATTCCTGGTAGAACTACATAGCAAAGTACAAAGTTCGTTTTGGATGGACGAAATTAGTTGAAATAGACAGTTTTTGCATGGTAACACATTCCTGGTAGAACTACACAGTAAAGTACAAAGTTCGTATCGGATGGACGAAATTAGTTGAAATAGACAGTTTTTGCATGGTAACACATTCCTGGTAGAACTACACAGTAAAGTACAAAGTTCGTATCGGATGGACGAAATTAGTTGAAATAGACAGTTTTTGCATGGTAACACATTCCTGGTAGAACTACATAGCAAAGTACAAAGTTCGTATCGGATGGACGAAATTAGTTGAAATAGACAGTTTTTGCATGGTAACACATTCCTGGTAGAACTACATAGCAAAGTACAAAGTTCGTATCGGATGGACGAAATAAGTTGAAATAGACAGTTTTTGCATGGTAACACATTCCTGGTAGAACTACATAGCAAAGTACAAAGTTCGTATCGGATGGACGAAATTAGTTGAAATAGACAGTTTTTGCATGGTAACACATTCCTGGTAGAACTACATAGCAAAGTACAAAGTTCGTATCGGATGGACAAAATTAGTTGAAATAGACAGTTTTTGCATGGTAACACATTCCTGGTAGAACTACATAGCAAAGTACAAAGTTCGTATCGGATGGACGAAATTAGTTGAAATAGACAGTTTTTGCATGGTAACACATTCCTGGTAGAACTACATAGCAAAGTACAAAGTTCGTATCGGATGGACGAAATTAGTTGAAATAGACAGTTTTTGCATGGTAACTCATTCCTGGTAGAACTACATAGCAAAGTACAAAGTTCGTATCGGATGGACGAAATTAGTTGAAATAGACAGTTTTTGCATGGTAACACATTCCTGGTAGAACTACATAGCAAAGTACAAAGTTCGTATCGGATGGACGAAATTAGTTGAAATAGACAGTTTTTGCATGGTAACACATTCCTGGTAGAACTACATAGCAAAGTACAAAGTTCGTATCGGATGGACGAAATTAGTTGAAATAGACAGTTTTTGCATGGTAACACATTCCTGGTAGAACTACATAGCAAAGTACAAAGTTCGTATCGGATGGACGAAATAAGTTGAAATAGACAGTTTTTGCATGGTAACACATTCCTGGTAGAACTACATAGCAAAGTACAAAGTTCGTATCGGATGGACGAAATTAGTTGAAATAGACAGTTTTTGCATGGTAACACATTCCTGATAGAACTACACAGTAAAGTACAAAGTTAGTATCGGATGGACGAAATTAGTTGAAATAGACAGTTTTTGCATGGTAACACATTCCTGGTAGAACTACATAGCAAAGTACAAAGTTCGTATCGGATGGACGAAATTAGTTGAAATAGACAGTTTTTGCATGGTAACACATTCCTGGTAGAACTACATAGCAAAGTACAAAGTTCGTTTTGGATGGACGAAATTAGTTGAAATAGACAGTTTTTGCATGGTAACACATTCCTGGTAGAACTACACAGTAAAGTACAAAGTTCGTATCGGATGGACGAAATTAGTTGAAATAGACAGTTTTTGCATGGTAACACATTCCTGGTAGAACTACACAGTAAAGTACAAAGTTCGTATCGGATGGACGAAATTAGTTGAAATAGACAGTTTTTGCATGGTAACACATTCCTGGTAGAACTACATAGCAAAGTACAAAGTTCGTTTTGGATGGACGAAATTAGTTGAAATAGACAGTTTTTGCATGGTAACACATTCCTGGTAGAACTACATAGCAAAGTACAAAGTTCGTTTTGGATGGACGAAATTAGTTGAAATAGACAGTTTTTGCATGGTAACACATTCCTGGTAGAACTACATAGCAAAGTACAAAGTTCGTTTTGGATGGACGAAATTAGTTGAAATAGACAGTTTTTGCATGGTAACACATTCCTGGTAGAACTACATAGCAAAGTACAAAGTTCGTATCGGATGGACGAAATTAGTTGAAATAGACAGTTTTTGCATGGTAACACATTCCTGGTAGAACTACATAGCAAAGTACAAAGTTCGTATCGGATGGACGAAATAAGTTGAAATAGACAGTTTTTGCATGGTAACACATTCCTGGTAGAACTACATAGCAAAGTACAAAGTTCGTATCGGATGGACGAAATTAGTTGAAATAGACAGTTTTTGCATGGTAACACATTCCTGATAGAACTACACAGTAAAGTACAAAGTTAGTATCGGATGGACGAAATTAGTTGAAATAGACAGTTTTTGCATGGTAACACATTCCTGGTAGAACTACATAGCAAAGTACAAAGTTCGTATCGGATGGACGAAATTAGTTGAAATAGACAGTTTTTGCATGGTAACACATTCCTGGTAGAACTACATAGCAAAGTACAAAGTTCGTATCGGATGGACGAAATTAGTTGAAATAGACAGTTTTTGCATGGTAACACATTCCTGGTAGAACTACATAGCAAAGTACAAAGTTCGTATCGGATGGACGAAATTAGTTGAAATAGACAGTTTTTGCATGGTAACTCATTCCTGGTAGAACTACATAGCAAAGTACAAAGTTCGTATCGGATGGACGAAATTAGTTGAAATAGACAGTTTTTGCATGGTAACTCATTCCTGGTAGAACTACATAGCAAAGTACAAAGTTCGTATCGGATGGACGAAATTAGTTGAAATAGACAGTTTTTGCATGGTAACACATTCCTGGTAGAACTACATAGCAAAGTACAAAATTCGTTTTGGATGGACGAAATTAGTTGAAATAGACAGTTTTTGCATGGTAACACATTCCTGGTAGAACTACATAGCAAAGTACAAAGTTCGTATCGGATGGACGAAATTAGTTGAAATAGACAGTTTTTGCATGGTAACACATTCCTGGTAGAACTACACAGTAAAGTACAAAGTTCGTATCGGATGGACGAAATTAGTTGAAATAGACAGTTTTTGCATGGTAACACATTCCTGGTAGAACTACATAGCAAAGTACAAAGTTCGTATCGGATGGACGAAATTAGTTGAAATAGACAGTTTTTGCATGGTAACACATTCCTGGTAGAACTACATAGCAAAGTACAAAGTTCGTATCGGATGGACGAAATTAGTTGAAATAGACAGTTTTTGCATGGTAACACATTCCTGGTAGAACTACATAGCAAAGTACAAAGTTCGTATCGGATGGACGAAATTAGTTGAAATAGACAGTTTTTGCATGGTAACTCATTCCTGGTAGAACTACACAGTAAAGTACAAAGTTCGTATCGGATGGACGAAATTAGTTGAAATAGACAGTTTTTGCATGGTAACACATTCCTGGTAGAACTACACAGTAAAGTACAAAGTTCGTATCGGATGGACGAAATTAGTTGAAATAGACAGTTTTTGCATGGTAACACATTCCTGATAGAACTACACAGTAAAGTACAAAGTTAGTATCGGATGGACGAAATTAGTTGAAATAGACAGTTTTTGCATGGTAACACATTCCTGGTAGAACTACATAGCAAAGTACAAAGTTCGTATCGGATGGACGAAATTAGTTGAAATAGACAGTTTTTGCATGGTAACACATTCCTGGTAGAACTACATAGCAAAGTACAAAGTTCGTATCGGATGGACGAAATTAGTTGAAATAGACAGTTTTTGCATGGTAACACATTCCTGATAGAACTACACAGTAAAGTACAAAGTTAGTATCGGATGGACGAAATTAGTTGAAATAGACAGTTTTTGCATGGTAACACATTCCTGGTAGAACTACATAGCAAAGTACAAAGTTCGTATCGGATGGACGAAATTAGTTGAAATAGACAGTTTTTGCATGGTAACACATTCCTGGTAGAACTACACAGTAAAGTACAAAGTTAGTATCGGATGGACGAAATTAGTTGAAATAGACAGTTTTTGCATGGTAACACATTCCTGGTAGAACTACATAGCAAAGTACAAAGTTCGTATCGGATGGACGAAATTAGTTGAAATAGACAGTTTTTGCATGGTAACACATTCCTGGTAGAACTACATAGCAAAGTACAAAGTTCGTTTTGGATGGACGAAATTAGTTGAAATAGACAGTTTTTGCATGGTAACACATTCCTGGTAGAACTACATAGCAAAGTACAAAGTTCGTATCGGATGGACGAAATTAGTTGAAATAGACAGTTTTTGCATGGTAACACATTCCTGGTAGAACTACATAGCAAAGTACAAAGTTCGTATCGGATGGACGAAATTAGTTGAAATAGACAGTTTTTGCATGGTAACACATTCCTGGTAGAACTACATAGCAAAGTACAAAGTTCGTATCGGATGGACAAAATTAGTTGAAATAGACAGTTTTTGCATGGTAACACATTCCTGGTAGAACTACACAGTAAAGTACAAAGTTCGTATCGGATGGACGAAATTAGTTGAAATAGACAGTTTTTGCATGGTAACACATTCCTGGTAGAACTACATAGCAAAGTACAAAGTTCGTTTTGGATGGACGAAATTAGTTGAAATAGACAGTTTTTGCATGGTAACACATTCCTGGTAGAACTACACAGTAAAGTACAAAGTTCGTATCGGATGGACGAAATTAGTTGAAATAGACAGTTTTTGCATGGTAACACATTCCTGGTAGAACTACACAGTAAAGTACAAAGTTCGTATCGGATGGACGAAATTAGTTGAAATAGACAGTTTTTGCATGGTAACACATTCCTGGTAGAACTACACAGTAAAGTACAAAGTTCGTATCGGATGGACGAAATTAGTTGAAATAGACAGTTTTTGCATGGTAACACATTCCTGGTAGAACTACATAGCAAAGTACAAAGTTCGTATCGGATGGACGAAATTAGTTGAAATAGACAGTTTTTGCATGGTAACACATTCCTGGTAGAACTACATAGCAAAGTACAAAGTTCGTATCGGATGGACGAAATTAGTTGAAATAGACAGTTTTTGCATGGTAACACATTCCTGGTAGAACTACATAGCAAAGTACAAAGTTCGTATCGGATGGACGAAATTAGTTGAAATAGACAGTTTTTGCATGGTAACACATTCCTGGTAGAACTACATAGCAAAGTACAAAGTTCGTATCGGATGGACGAAATTAGTTGAAATAGACAGTTTTTGCATGGTAACACATTCCTGGTAGAACTACATAGCAAAGTACAAAGTTCGTATCGGATGGACGAAATTAGTTGAAATAGACAGTTTTTGCATTGTAACACATTCCTGGTAGAACTACATAGCAAAGTACAAAGTTCGTATCGGATGGACGAAATTAGTTGAAATAGACAGTTTTTGCATGGTAACACATTCCTGGTAGAACTACACAGTAAAGTACAAAGTTCGTATCGGATGGACGAAATTAGTTGAAATAGACAGTTTTTGCATGGTAACACATTCCTGGTAGAACTACATAGCAAAGTACAAAGTTCGTTTTGGATGGACGAAATTAGTTGAAATAGACAGTTTTTGCATGGTAACACATTCCTGGTAGAACTACATAGCAAAGTACAAAGTTCGTATCGGATGGACAAAATTAGTTGAAATAGACAGTTTTTGCATGGTAACACATTCCTGGTAGAACTACATAGCAAAGTACAAAGTTCGTATCGGATGGACGAAATTAGTTGAAATAGACAGTTTTTGCATGGTAACTCATTCCTGGTAGAACTACATAGCAAAGTACAAAGTTCGTATCGGATGGACGAAATTAGTTGAAATAGACAGTTTTTGCATGGTAACACATTCCTGGTAGAACTACATAGCAAAGTACAAAGTTCGTATCGGATGGACGAAATTAGTTGAAATAGACAGTTTTTGCATGGTAACACATTCCTGGTAGAACTACATAGCAAAGTACAAAGTTCGTATCGGATGGACGAAATTAGTTGAAATAGACAGTTTTTGCATGGTAACACATTCCTGGTAGAACTACATAGCAAAGTACAAAGTTCGTATCGGATGGACGAAATTAGTTGAAATAGACAGTTTTTGCATGGTAACACATTCCTGGTAGAACTACATAGCAAAGTACAAAGTTCGTATCGGATGGACGAAATTAGTTGAAATAGACAGTTTTTGCATGGTAACACATTCCTGGTAGAACTACATAGCAAAGTACAAAGTTCGTATCGGATGGACGAAATTAGTTGAAATAGACAGTTTTTGCATGGTAACACATTCCTGGTAGAACTACATAGCAAAGTACAAAGTTCGTATCGGATGGACGAAATTAGTTGAAATAGACAGTTTTTGCATGGTAACACATTCCTGGTAGAACTACATAGCAAAGTACAAAGTTCGTATCGGATGGACGAAATTAGTTGAAATAGACAGTTTTTGCATGGTAACACATTCCTGGTAGAACTACATAGCAAAGTACAAAGTTCGTATCGGATGGACGAAATTAGTTGAAATAGACAGTTTTTGCATGGTAACACATTCCTGATAGAACTACACAGTAAAGTACAAAGTTCGTATCGGATGGACGAAATTAGTTGAAATAGACAGTTTTTGCATGGTAACACATTCCTGGTAGAACTACATAGCAAAGTACAAAGTTCGTATCGGATGGACGAAATTAGTTGAAATAGACAGTTTTTGCATGGTAACACATTCCTGGTAGAACTACACAGTAAAGTACAAAGTTAGTATCGGATGGACGAAATTAGTTGAAATAGACAGATTTGGATGGTAACACATTCCTGGTAGAACTACATAGCAAAGTACAAAGTTCGTATCGGATGGACGAAATTAGTTGAAATAGACAGTTTTTGCATGGTAACACATTCCTGGTAGAACTACATAGCAAAGTACAAAGTTCGTATCGGATGGACGAAATTAGTTGAAATAGACAGTTTTTGCATGGTAACACATTCCTGGTAGAACTACACAGTAAAGTACAAAGTTCGTATCGGATGGACGAAATTAGTTGAAATAGACAGTTTTTGCATGGTAACACATTCCTGGTAGAACTACATAGCAAAGTACAAAGTTCGTTTTGGATGGACGAAATTAGTTGAAATAGACAGTTTTTGCATGGTAACACATTCCTGGTAGAACTACACAGTAAAGTACAAAGTTAGTATCGGATGGACGAAATTAGTTGAAATAGACAGTTTTTGCATGGTAACACATTCCTGGTAGAACTACACAGTAAAGTACAAAGTTCGTATCGGATGGACGAAATTAGTTGAAATAGACAGTTTTTGCATGGTAACACATTCCTGGTAGAACTACATAGCAAAGTACAAAGTTCGTATCGGATGGACGAAATAAGTTGAAATAGACAGTTTTTGCATGGTAACACATTCCTGGTAGAACTACATAGCAAAGTACAAAGTTCGTATCGGATGGACGAAATTAGTTGAAATAGACAGTTTTTGCATGGTAACACATTCCTGGTAGAACTACATAGCAAAGTACAAAGTTCGTATCGGATGGACGAAATTAGTTGAAATAGACAGTTTTTGCATGGTAACACATTCCTGGTAGAACTACATAGCAAAGTACAAAGTTCGTATCGGATGGACGAAATTAGTTGAAATAGACAGTTTTTGCATTGTAACACATTCCTGGTAGAACTACATAGCAAAGTACAAAGTTCGTATCGGATGGACGAAATTAGTTGAAATAGACAGTTTTTGCATGGTAACACATTCCTGGTAGAACTACACAGTAAAGTACAAAGTTCGTATCGGATGGACGAAATTAGTTGAAATAGACAGTTTTTGCATGGTAACACATTCCTGGTAGAACTACATAGCAAAGTACAAAGTTCGTATCGGATGGACGAAATTAGTTGAAATAGACAGTTTTTGCATGGTAACTCATTCCTGGTAGAACTACATAGCAAAGTACAAAGTTCGTATCGGATGGACGAAATTAGTTGAAATAGACAGTTTTTGCATGGTAACACATTCCTGGTAGAACTACATAGCAAAGTACAAAGTTCGTATCGGATGGACAAAATTAGTTGAAATAGACAGTTTTTGCATGGTAACACATTCCTGGTAGAACTACATAGCAAAGTACAAAGTTCGTATCGGATGGACGAAATTAGTTGAAATAGACAGTTTTTGCATGGTAACACATTCCTGGTAGAACTACATAGCAAAGTACAAAGTTCGTATCGGATGGACGAAATTAGTTGAAATAGACAGTTTTTGCATGGTAACACATTCCTGATAGAACTACACAGTAAAGTACAAAGTTAGTATCGGATGGACGAAATTAGTTGAAATAGACAGTTTTTGCATGGTAACACATTCCTGGTAGAACTACATAGCAAAGTACAAAGTTCGTATCGGATGGACGAAATTAGTTGAAATAGACAGTTTTTGCATGGTAACACATTCCTGGTAGAACTACATAGCAAAGTACAAAGTTCGTTTTGGATGGACGAAATTAGTTGAAATAGACAGTTTTTGCATGGTAACACATTCCTGGTAGAACTACATAGCAAAGTACAAAGTTCGTATCGGATGGACGAAATTAGTTGAAATAGACAGTTTTTGCATGGTAACACATTCCTGGTAGAACTACATAGCAAAGTACAAAGTTCGTATCGGATGGACGAAATTAGTTGAAATAGACAGTTTTTGCATGGTAACACATTCCTGGTAGAACTACATAGCAAAGTACAAAGTTCGTATCGGATGGACGAAATTAGTTGAAATAGACAGTTTTTGCATGGTAACACATTCCTGATAGAACTACACAGTAAAGTACAAAGTTAGTATCGGATGGACGAAATTAGTTGAAATAGACAGTTTTTGCATGGTAACACATTCCTGGTAGAACTACATAGCAAAGTACAAAGTTCGTATCGGATGGACGAAATTAGTTGAAATAGACAGTTTTTGCATGGTAACACATTCCTGGTAGAACTACATAGCAAAGTACAAAGTTCGTTTTGGATGGACGAAATTAGTTGAAATAGACAGTTTTTGCATGGTAACACATTCCTGGTAGAACTACACAGTAAAGTACAAAGTTCGTATCGGATGGACGAAATTAGTTGAAATAGACAGTTTTTGCATGGTAACACATTCCTGGTAGAACTACACAGTAAAGTACAAAGTTCGTATCGGATGGACGAAATTAGTTGAAATAGACAGTTTTTGCATGGTAACACATTCCTGGTAGAACTACATAGCAAAGTACAAAGTTCGTATCGGATGGACGAAATTAGTTGAAATAGACAGTTTTTGCATGGTAACTCATTCCTGGTAGAACTACATAGCAAAGTACAAAGTTCGTATCGGATGGACGAAATTAGTTGAAATAGACAGTTTTTGCATGGTAACTCATTCCTGGTAGAACTACATAGCAAAGTACAAAGTTCGTATCGGATGGACGAAATTAGTTGAAATAGACAGTTTTTGCATGGTAACACATTCCTGGTAGAACTACATAGCAAAGTACAAAGTTCGTATCGGATGGACGAAATTAGTTGAAATAGACAGTTTTTGCATGGTAACACATTCCTGGTAGAACTACATAGCAAAGTACAAAGTTCGTATCGGATGGACGAAATTAGTTGAAATAGACAGTTTTTGCATGGTAACACATTCCTGGTAGAACTACACAGTAAAGTACAAAGTTCGTATCGGATGGACGAAATTAGTTGAAATAGACAGTTTTTGCATGGTAACACATTCCTGGTAGAACTACATAGCAAAGTACAAAGTTCGTATCGGATGGACGAAATTAGTTGAAATAGACAGTTTTTGCATGGTAACACATTCCTGGTAGAACTACACAGTAAAGTACAAAGTTAGTATCGGATGGACGAAATTAGTTGAAATAGACAGTTTTTGCATGGTAACACATTCCTGGTAGAACTACATAGCAAAGTACAAAGTTCGTATCGGATGGACGAAATTAGTTGAAATAGACAGTTTTTGCATGGTAACACATTCCTGGTAGAACTACATAGCAAAGTACAAAGTTCGTATCGGATGGACGAAATTAGTTGAAATAGACAGTTTTTGCATGGTAACACATTCCTGGTAGAACTACACAGTAAAGTACAAAGTTCGTATCGGATGGACGAAATTAGTTGAAATAGACAGTTTTTGCATGGTAACACATTCCTGGTAGAACTACATAGCAAAGTACAAAGTTCGTATCGGATGGACGAAATTAGTTGAAATAGACAGTTTTTGCATGGTAACACATTCCTGGTAGAACTACATAGCAAAGTACAAAGTTCGTATCGGATGGACGAAATTAGTTGAAAAAGACAGTTTTTGCATGGTAACACATTCCTGGTAGAACTACATAGCAAAGTACAAAGTTCGTATCGGATGGACGAAATTAGTTGAAATAGACAGTTTTTGCATGGTAACACATTCCTGGTAGAACTACATAGCAAAGTACAAAGTTCGTATCGGATGGACGAAATTAGTTGAAATAGACAGTTTTTGCATGGTAACACATTCCTGGTAGAACTACACAGTAAAGTACAAAGTTAGTATCGGATGGACGAAATTAGTTGAAATAGACAGTTTTTGCATGGTAACACATTCCTGGTAGAACTACATAGCAAAGTACAAAGTTCGTATCGGATGGACGAAATTAGTTGAAATAGACAGTTTTTGCATGGTAACACATTCCTGGTAGAACTACACAGTAAAGTACAAAGTTCGTATCGGATGGACGAAATTAGTTGAAATAGACAGTTTTTGCATGGTAACACATTCCTGGTAGAACTACATAGCAAAGTACAAAGTTCGTATCGGATGGACGAAATTAGTTGAAATAGACAGTTTTTGCATGGTAACACATTCCTGGTAGAACTACACAGTAAAGTACAAAGTTAGTATCGGATGGACGAAATTAGTTGAAATAGACAGTTTTTGCATGGTAACACATTCCTGGTAGAACTACATAGCAAAGTACAAAGTTCGTATCGGATGGACGAAATTAGTTGAAATAGACAGTTTTTGCATGGTAACACATTCCTGGTAGAACTACATAGCAAAGTACAAAGTTCGTATCGGATGGACGAAATTAGTTGAAATAGACAGTTTTTGCATGGTAACACATTCCTGGTAGAACTACATAGCAAAGTACAAAGTTCGTATCGGATGGACGAAATTAGTTGAAAAAGACAGTTTTTGCATGGTAACACATTCCTGGTAGAACTACATAGCAAAGTACAAAGTTCGTATCGGATGGACGAAATTAGTTGAAATAGACAGTTTTTGCATGGTAACACATTCCTGGTAGAACTACATAGCAAAGTACAAAGTTCGTATCGGATGGACGAAATTAGTTGAAATAGACAGTTTTTGCATGGTAACACATTCCTGGTAGAACTACATAGCAAAGTACAAAGTTCGTATCGGATGGACGAAATTAGTTGAAATAGACAGTTTTTGCATGGTAACACATTCCTGGTAGAACTACACAGTAAAGTACAAAGTTCGTATCGGATGGACGAAATTAGTTGAAATAGACAGTTTTTGCATGGTAACACATTCCTGGTAGAACTACATAGCAAAGTACAAAGTTCGTATCGGATGGACGAAATTAGTTGAAATAGACAGTTTTTGCATGGTAACACATTCCTGGTAGAACTACACAGTAAAGTACAAAGTTAGTATCGGATGGACGAAATTAGTTGAAATAGACAGTTTTTGCATGGTAACACATTCCTGGTAGAACTACATAGCAAAGTACAAAGTTCGTATCGGATGGACGAAATTAGTTGAAATAGACAGTTTTTGCATGGTAACACATTCCTGGTAGAACTACATAGCAAAGTACAAAGTTCGTATCGGATGGACGAAATTAGTTGAAATAGACAGTTTTTGCATGGTAACACATTCCTGGTAGAACTACATAGCAAAGTACAAAGTTCGTATCGGATGGACGAAATTAGTTGAAAAAGACAGTTTTTGCATGGTAACACATTCCTGGTAGAACTACATAGCAAAGTACAAAGTTCGTATCGGATGGACGAAATTAGTTGAAATAGACAGTTTTTGCATGGTAACACATTCCTGGTAGAACTACATAGCAAAGTACAAAGTTCGTATCGGATGGACGAAATTAGTTGAAATAGACAGTTTTTGCATGGTAACACATTCCTGGTAGAACTACATAGCAAAGTACAAAGTTCGTATCGGATGGACGAAATTAGTTGAAATAGACAGTTTTTGCATGGTAACACATTCCTGGTAGAACTACATAGCAAAGTACAAAGTTCGTATCGGATGGACAAAATAAGTTGAAAAAGACAGTTTTTGCATGGTAACACATTCCTGGTAGAACTACATAGCAAAGTACAAAGTTCGTATCGGATGGACAAAATTAGTTGAAATAGACAGTTTTTGCATTGTAACACATTCCTGGTAGAACTACATAGCAAAGTACAAAGTTAGTATCGGAAGGACGAAATTAGTTGAAATAGACAGTTTTTGCATGGTAACACATTCCTGGTAGAACTACATAGCAAAGTACAAAGTTAGTATCGGAAGGACGAAATTAGTTGAAAAAGACAGTTTTTGCATGGTAACACATTCCTGGTAGAACTACATAGCAAAGTACAAAGTTAGTATCGGAAGGACGAAATTAGTTGAAATAGACAGTTTTTGCATGGTAACACATTCCTGGTAGAACTACATAGCAAAGTACAAAGTTCGTATCGGATGGACGAATTAAGTTGAAATAGACAGTTTTTGCATGGTAACACATTCCTGGTAGAACTACATAGCAAAGTACAAAGTTCGTATCGGATGGACAAAATTAGTTGAAATAGACAGTTTTTGCATTGTAACACATTCCTGGTAGAACTACACAGTAAAGTACAAAGTTAGTATCGGAAGGACGAAATTAGTTGAAATAGACAGTTTTTGCATGGTAACACATTCCTGGTAGAACTACATAGCAAAGTACAAAGTTCGTCTCGGATGGACAAAATAAGTTGAAAAAGACAGTTTTTGCATGGTAACACATTCCTCGTAGAACTACATAGCAAAGTACAAAGTTCGTATCGGATGGACAAAATTAGTTGAAATAGACAGTTTTTGCATTGTAACACATTCCTGGTAGAACTACACAGTAAAGTACAAAGTTTGTATCGGATGGACGAAATTAGTTGAAATAGACAGTTTTTGCATTGTAACACATTCCTGGTAGAACTACATAGCAAAGTACAAAGTTAGTATCGGAAGGACGAAATTAGTTGAAATAGACAGTTTTTGCATGGTAACACATTCCTGGTAGAACTACATAGCAAAGTACAAAGTTCGTATCGGATGGACGAATTAAGTTGAAATAGACAGTTTTTGCATGGTAACACATTCCTGGTAGAACTACATAGCAAAGTACAAAGTTCGTATCGGATGGACAAAATTAGTTGAAATAGACAGTTTTTGCATTGTAACACATTCCTGGTAGAACTACACAGTAAAGTACAAAGTTTGTATCGGATGGACGAAATTAGTTGAAATAGACAGTTTTTGCATTGTAACACATTCCTGGTAGAACTACATAGCAAAGTACAAAGTTAGTATCGGAAGGACGAAATTAGTTGAAATAGACAGTTTTTGCATGGTAACACATTCCTGGTAGAACTACATAGCAAAGTACAAAGTTCGTCTCGGATGGACAAAATAAGTTGAAAAAGACAGTTTTTGCATGGTAACACATTCCTCGTAGAACTACATAGCAAAGTACAAAGTTCGTATCGGATGGACAAAATTAGTTGAAATAGACAGTTTTTGCATTGTAACACATTCCTGGTAGAACTACACAGTAAAGTACAAAGTTTGTATCGGATGGACGAAATTAGTTGAAATAGACAGTTTTTGCATTGTAACACATTCCTGGTAGAACTACATAGCAAAGTACAAAGTTAGTATCGGAAGGACGAAATTAGTTGAAATAGACAGTTTTTGCATGGTAACACATTCCTGGTAGAACTACATAGCAAAGTACAAAGTTAGTATCGGAAGGACGAAATTAGTTGAAATAGACAGTTTTTGCATGGTAACACATTCCGGGTAGAACTACATAGCAAAGTACAAAGTTCGTATCGGATGGACGAAATTAGTTGAAATAGACAGTTTTTGCATGGTAACACATTCCTGGTAGAACTACACAGTAAAGTACAAAGTTCGTATCGGATGGACGAAATTAGTTGAAATAGACAGTTTTTGCATGAAAACTCATTCCTGGTGGAACTTCGTAGCAAAGTACAAAGTTCGTATCGGATGGACGAATTAAGTTGAAATAGACAGTTTTTGCATGCAAACTCATTCCTGGTGGAACTTCATAGCAAAGTACAAAATTCGTATAGGATGGACAAAATTAGTTGAAATAGACAGTTTTTGCATGGTAACACACTCCTGGTAGAACTACACAGTAAAGTACAAAGTTAGTATCGGATGGACGAAATTAGTTGAAATAGACAGTTTTTGCATGGTAACACATTCCTGGTAGAACTACATAGCAAAGTACAAAGTTTGTATCGGATGGACGAAATTAGTTGAAATAGACAGTTTTTGCATGGTAACACATTCCTGGTAGAACTACACAGTAAAGTACAAAGTTAGTATCGGATGGACGAAATTAGTTGAAATAGACAGTTTTTGCATGGTAACACATTCCTGGTAGAACTACATAGCAAAGTACAAAGTTCGTATCGGATGGACGAAATTAGTTGAAATAGACAGTTTTTGCATGGTAACACATTCCTGATAGAACTACATAGCAAAGTACAAAGTTAGTATCGGATGGACGAAATTAGTTGAAATAGACAGTTTTTGCATGGTAACACATTCCTGGTAGAACTACATAGCAAAGTACAAAGTTCGTATCGGATGGACGAAATTAGTTGAAATAGACAGTTTTTGCATGGTAACACACTCCTGGTACAACTACATAGCAAAGTACAACGTTCGTATCGGATGGACGAAATTAGTTGAAATAGACAGTTTTTGCATGGTAACACATTCCTGGTAGAACTACACAGTAAAGTACAAAGTTCGTATCGGATGGACGAAATTAGTTGAAATAGACAGTTTTTGCATGAAAACTCATTCCTGGTGGAACTTCGTAGCAAAGTACAAAGTTCGTATCGGATGGACGAATTAAGTTGAAATAGACAGTTTTTGCATGCAAACTCATTCCTGGTGGAACTTCATAGCAAAGTACAAAGTTTGTATCGGATGGACGAAATTAGTTGAAATAGACAGTTTTTGCATGGTAACACATTCCTGGTAGAACTTCACAGTAAAGTACAAAGTTCGTATCGGATGGACGAAATTAATTGAAATAGACAGTTTTTGCATGAAAACTCATTCCTGGTGGAACTTCGTAGCAAAGTGCAAAGTTCGTATCGGATGAACAAAATTAGTTGAAATAGACAGTTTTTGCATGGTAACACACTCCTGGTAGAACTACACAGAAAAGTACAAAGTTAGTATCGGATGGACGAAATTAGTTGAAATAGACAGTTTTTGCATGGTAACACATTCCTGGTGGAACTTCGTAGCAAAGTACAAAGTTCGTATCGGATGGACAAAATTAGTTGAAATAGTCAGTTTTTGCATGGTAACACATTCCTGGTAGAACTACATAGCAAAGTACAAAGTTAGTATCGGATGGACGAAATTAGTTGAAATAGACAGTTTTTGCATGAAAACTCATTCCTGGTGGAACTTCGTAGCAAAGTACAAAGTTCGTATCGGATGGACGAAATTAGTTGAAATAGACAGTTTTTGCATGGTAAGACACTCCTGGTAGAACTACACAGTAAAGTACAAAGTTAGTATCGGATGGACGAAATTAGTTGAAAAAGACAGTTTTTGCATGCAAACTCATTCCTGGTGGAACTACATAGCAAAGTACAAAGTTCGTATCGGACGGACGAAATTAGTTGAAATAGACAGTTTTTGCATGGTAACACATTCCTGGTAGAACTACATAGCAAAGTACAAAGTTCGTATTGGATGGACGAAATTAGTTGAAATAGACAGTTTTTGCATTGTAACACATTCCTGGTAGAACTACACAGTAAAGTACAAAGTTCGTATTGGATGGACGAAATTAGTTGAAATAGACAGTTTTTGCATGGTAACACATTCCTGGTAGAACTACACAGTAAAGTACAAAGTTAGTATCGGATGGACGAAATTAGTTGAAATAGACAGTTTTTGCATGGTAACACATTCCTGGTAGAACTACATAGCAAAGTACAAAGTTAGTATCGGATGGACGAAATTAGTTGAAATAGACAGTTTTTGCATAAAAACTCATTCCTGGTGGAACTTCATAGCAAAGTACAAAGTTCGTATTGGATGGACGAAATTAGTTGAAAAAGACAGTTTTTGCATGGTAACACATTCCTGGTAGAACTACACAGTAAAGTACAAAGTTTGTATCGGAGGGACGAAATTAGTTGAAATAGACAGTTTTTGCATGGTAACACATTCCTGGTAGAACTACATAGCAAAGTACCAAGTTCGTATCGGACGGACGAAATTAGTTGAATAAGACAGTTTTTGCATGGTAACACATTCCTGGTAGAACTACATAGCAAAGTACAAAGTTCGTATTGGATGGACGAAATTAGTTGAAAAAGACAGTTTTTGCATGGTAACACATTCCTGGTAGAACTACACAGTAAAGTACAAAGTTAGTATCGGATGGACGAAATTAGTTGAAATAGACAGTTTTTGCATGGTAACACATTCCTGGTAGAACTAGACAGTAAAGTACAAAGTTCGTATTGGATGGACGAAATTAGTTGAAATAGACAGTTTTTGCATGGTAACACATTCCTGGTAGAACTACATAGCAAAGTACAAAGTTTGTATCGGATGGACGAAATTAGTTGAAATAGACAGTTTTTGCATGGTAACACATTCCTGGTAGAACTACATAGCAAAGTACAAAGTTTGTATCGGATGGACGAAATTAGTTGAAATAGACAGTTTTTGCATGGTAACACATTCCTGGTAGAACTACATAGCAAAGTACAAAGTTTGTATCAGATGGACGAAATTAGTTGAAATAGACAGTTTTTGCATGGTAACACATTCCTGGTAGAACTACATAGCAAAGTACAAAGTTAGTATCGGATGGACGAAATTAGTTGAAATAGACAGTTTTTGCATGGTAACACATTCCTGGTGGAACTTCATAGCAAAGTACAAAGTTCGTATCGGATGGACAAAATTAGTTGAAATAGACAGTTTTTGCATGGTAACACATTCCTGGTAGAACTACACAGTAAAGTACAAAGTTAGTATCGGATGGACAAAATTAGTTGAAAAAGACAGTTTTTGCATTGTAACACATTCCTGGTAGAACTACACAGTAAAGTACAAAGTTAGTATCGGATGGACGAAATTAGTTGAAATAGACAGTTTTTGCATGGTAACACATTCCTGGCAGAACTACATAGCAAAGTACAAAATTCGTATTGGATGGACAAAATTAGTTGAAATAGACAGTTTTTGCATTGTAACACATTTCTGGTAGAACTACACAGTAAAGTACAAAGTTCGTATCGGATGGACAAAATTAGTTGAAATAGACAGTTTTTGCATTGTAACACATTCCTGGTAGAACTACACAGTAAAGTACAAAGTTAGTATCGGATGGACGAAATTAGTTGAAAAAGACAGTTTTTTCATGGTAACACATTCCTGGTAGAACTACACAGTAAAGTACAAAGTTCGTATCGGATGGACAAAATTAGTTGAAATAGACAGTTTTTGCATTGTAACACATTTCTGGTAGAACTACACAGTAAAGTACAAAGTTCGTATCGGATGGACGAAATTAGTTGAAATAGACAGTTTTTGCATGAAAACTCATTCCTGGTGGAACTTCATAGCAAAGTACAAAGTTCGTATCGGATGGACGAAATTAGTTGAAAAAGACAGTTTTTGCATGGTAACACATTCCTGGTAGAACTACACAGTAAAGTACAAAGTTCGTATCGGATGGACGAAATTAGTTGAAATAGACAGTTTTTGCATGGTAACACATTCCTGGTAGAACTACATAGCAAAGTACAAAGTTAGTATCGGATGGACGAAATTAGTTGAAATAGACAGTTTTTGCATGGTAACACATTCCTGGTAGAACTACATAGCAAAGTACAAAGTTAGTTTCGGATGGACGAAATTAGTTGAAATAGACAGTTTTTGCATGGTAACACATTCCTGGTAGAACTACATAGCAAAGTACAAAGTTTGTATCGGATGGACGAAATTAGTTGAAAAAGACAGTTTTTGCATGGTAACACATTCCTGGTAGAACTACATAGCAAAGTACAAAGTTCGTATCGGATGGACGAATTAAGTTGAAATAGACAGTTTTTGCATGAAAACTCATTCCTGGTGGAACTTCATAGCAAAGTACAAAGTTCGTATCGGATGGACAAAATTAGTTGAAATAGACAGTTTTTGCATGGTAACACACTCCTGGTAGAACTACACAGTAAAGTACAAAGTTAGTATCGGATGGACAAAATTAGTTGAAATAGACAGTTTTTGCATTGTAACACATTCCTGGTAGAACTACACAGTAAAGTACAAAGTTAGTATCGGATGGACGAAATTAGTTGAAATAGACAGTTTTTGCATGGTAACACATTCCTGGCAGAACTACATAGCAAAGTACAAAATTCGTATTGGATGGACGAAATTAGTTGAAAAGGACAGTTTTTGCATGGTAACACATTCCTGGTAGAACTACATAGCAAAGTACAAAGTTCGTATTGGATGGACGAAATTAGTTGAAAAAGACAGTTTTTTCATGGTAACACATTCCTGGTAGAACTACACAGTAAAGTACAAAGTTCGTATCGGATGGACAAAATTAGTTGAAATAGACAGTTTTTGCATTGTAGCACATTCCTGGTAGAACTACACAGTAAAGTACAAAGTTCGTATCGGATGGACAAAATTAGTTGAAATAGACAGTTTTTGCATTGTAACACATTCCTGGTAGAACTACACAGTAAAGTACAAAGTTCGTATTGGATGGACGAAATTAGTTGAAAAAGACAGTTTTTTCATGGTAACACATTCCTGGTAGAACTACACAGTAAAGTACAAAGTTCGTATCGGATGGACAAAATTAGTTGAAATAGACAGTTTTTGCATTGTAACACATTCCTGGTAGAACTACACAGTAAAGTACAAAGTTAGTATCGGATGGACAAAATTAGTTGAAATAGACAGTTTTTGCATTGTAACACATTCCTGGTAGAACTACACAGTAAGGTACAAAGTTCGTATCGGATGGACAAAATTAGTTGAAATAGACAGTTTTTGCATTGTAACACACTCCTGGTAGAACTACACAGTAAAGTACAAAGTTCGTATTGGATGGACGAAATTAGTTGAAAAAGACAGTTTTTTCATGGTAACACATTCCTGGTAGAACTACACAGTAAAGTACAAAGTTCGTATCGGATGGACAAAATTAGTTGAAATAGACAGTTTTTGCATTGTAACACACTCCTGGTAGAACTACACAGTAAAGTACAAAGTTCGTATCGGATGGACAAAATTAGTTGAAATAGACAGTTTTTGCATTGTAACACATTCCTGGTAGAACTACACAGTAAAGTACAAAGTTAGTATCGGATGGACGAAATTAGTTGAAAAAGACAGTTTTTTCATGGTAACACATTCCTGGTAGAACTACACAGTAAAGTACAAAGTTCGTATCGGATGGACAAAATTAGTTGAAATAGACAGTTTTTGCATTGTAACACATTCCTGGTAGAACTACACAGTAAAGTACAAAGTTAGTATCGGATGGACGAAATTAGTTGAAAAAGACAGTTTTTTCATGGTAACACATTCCTGGTAGAACTACACAGTAAAGTACAAAGTTCGTATCGGATGGACAAAATTAGTTGAAATAGACAGTTTTTGCATGGTAACACACTCCTGGTAGAACTACACAGTAAAGTACAAAGTTAGTATCGGATGGACGAAATTAGTTGAAATAGACAGTTTTTGCATGGTAACACATTCCTGGTAGAACTACATAGCAAAGTACAAAGTTCGTATTGGATGGACGAAATAAGTTGAAAAAGACAGTTTTTGCATGGTTACACATTCCTGGTAGAACTACATAGCAAAGTACAAAGTTCGTATTGGATGGACGAAATAAGTTGAAAAAGGCAGTTTTTGCATGGTTACATTTTCCTGGTAGAACTACATAGCAAAGTACAAAGTTTGTATCGGATGGACGAAATTAGTTGAAATAGACAGTTTTTGCATTGTAACACATTCCTGGTGGAACTACATAGCAAAGTACAAAGTTCGTATCGGATGGACGAAATTAGTTGAAAAAGACAGTTTTTGCATGGTAACACATTCCTGGTAGAACTACACAGTAAAGTACAAAGTTCATATCGGATGGACAAAATTAGTTGAAATAGACAGTTTTTGCATGGTAACACATTCCTGGTAGAACTACACAGTAAAGTACAAAGTTAGTATCGGATGGACGAAATTAGTTGAAATAGACAGTTTTTGCATGGTAACACATTCCTGGTAGAACTACATAGCAAAGTACAAAGTTCGTATTGGATGGACGAAATAAGTTGAAAAAGACAGTTTTTGCATGGTTACACATTCCTGGTAGAACTACATAGCAAAGTACAAAGTTCGTATTGGATGGACGAAATAAGTTGAAAAAGACAGTTTTTGCATGGTTACACATTCCTGGTAGAACTACATAGCAAAGTACAAAGTTCGTATTGGATGGACGAAATAAGTTGAAAAAGACAGTTTTTGCATGGTAACACATTCCTGGTAGAACTACACAGTAAAGTACAAAGTTCGTATCGGATGGACGAAATTAGTTGAAATAGACAGTTTTTGCATTGTAACACATTCCTGGTGGAACTTCGTAGCAAAGTACAAAGTTCGTATCGGATGGACGAATTAAGTTGAAATAGACAGTTTTTGCATGCAAACTCATTCCTGGTGGAACTACACAGTAAAGTACAAAATTCGTATTGGATGGACAAAATTAGTTGAAATAGACAGTTTTTGCATTGTAACACATTCCTGGTAGAACTACATAGCAAAGTACAAAGTTAGTATCGGAAGGACGAAATTAGTTGAAATAGACAGTTTTTGCATGGTAACACATTCCTGGTAGAACTACATAGCAAAGTACAAAGTTCGTATCGGATGGACGAAATTAGTTGAAATAGACAGTTTTTGCATTGTAACACATTCCTGGTAGAACTACATAGCAAAGTACAAAGTTCGTATCGGATGGACGAAATAAGTTGAAATAGACAGTTTTTGCATGGTAACACATTCCTGGTAGAACTACATAGCAAAGTACAAAATTCGTATTGGATGGACAAAATTAGTTGAAATAGACAGTTTTTGCATTGTAACACATTTCTGGTAGAACTACACAGTAAAGTACAAAGTTCGTATCGGATGGACAAAATTAGTTGAAATAGACAGTTTTTGCATTGTAACACATTCCTGGTAGAACTACACAGTAAAGTACAAAGTTCGTATCGGATGGACAAAATTAGTTGAAATAGACAGTTTTTGCATTGTAACACACTCCTGGTAGAACTACATAGCAAAGTACAAAGTTAGTATCGGATGGACGAAATTAGTTGAAAAAGACAGTTTTTGCATGCAAACTCATTCCTGGTGGAACTACATAGCAAAGTACAAAATTCGTATCGGATGGACAAAATTAGTTGAAATAGACAGTTTTTGCATGGTAACACACTCCTGGTAGAACTACACAGTAAAGTACAAAGTTAGTATCGGATGGACGAAATTAGTTGAAATAGACAGTTTTTGCATGGTAACACATTCCTGGTAGAACTACATAGCAAAGTGCAAAGTTCGTATCGGATGGACAAAATTAGTTGAAATAGACAGTTTTTGCATGGTAACACATTCCTGGTAGAACTACATAGCAAAGTACAAAGTTAGTATCGGAAGGACGTAATTAGTTGAAATAGACAGTTTTTGCATGGTAACACATTCCTGGTAGAACTACATAGCAAAGTACAAAGTTCGTATCGGATGGACGAAATTAGTTGAAATAGACAGTTTTTGCATGGTAACACATTCCTGGTAGAACTACATAGCAAAGTACAAAGTTCGTATCGGATGGACAAAATTAGTTGAAATAGACAGTTTTTGCATTGTAACACATTTCTGGTAGAACTACACAGTAAAGTACAAAGTTCGTATCGGATGGACAAAATTAGTTGAAATAGACAGTTTTTGCATTGTAACACATTCCTGGTAGAACTACACAGTAAAGTACAAAGTTAGTATCGGATGGACGAAATTAGTTGAAAAAGACAGTTTTTTCATGGTAACACATTCCTGGTAGAACTACACAGTAAAGTACAAAGTTCGTATCGGATGGACAAAATTAGTTGAAATAGACAGTTTTTGCATTGTAACACATTTCTGGTAGAACTACACAGTAAAGTACAAAGTTCGTATCGGATGGACGAAATTAGTTGAAATAGACAGTTTTTGCATGGTAACACATTCCTGGTAGAACTACATAGCAAAATACAAAGTTCGTATCGGATGGACAAAATTAGTTGAAATAGACAGTTTTTGCATGGTAACACACTCCTGGTAGAACTACATAGCAAAGTACAAAGTTAGTATCGGATGGACGAAATTAGTTGAAAAAGACAGTTTTTGCATGCAAACTCATTCCTGGTGGAACTACATAGCAAAGTACAAAGTTCGTATCGGATGGACGAAATTAGTTGAAATAGACAGTTTTTGCATAGTAACACATTCCTGGTAGAACTACATAGCAAAGTACAAAGTTCGTATCGGATGGACGAAATTAGATGAAATAGACAGTTTTTGCATAGTAACACATTCCTGGTAGAACTACATAGCAAAATACAAAGTTCGTATCGGATGGACAAAATTAGTTGAAATAGACAGTTTTTGCATGGTAACACATTCCTGGTAGAACTACATAGCAAAGTACAAAGTTCGTATCGGATGGACGAAATTAGTTGAAATAGACAGTTTTTGCATGGTAACACATTCCTGGTAGAACTACATAGCAAAATACAAAGTTCGTATCGGATGGACAAAATTAGTTGAAATAGACAGTTTTTGCATGGTAACACACTCCTGGTAGAACTACATAGCAAAATACAAAGTTCGTATCGGATGGACAAAATTAGTTGAAATAGACAGTTTTTGCATGGTAACACACTCCTGGTAGAACTACATAGCAAAGTACAAAGTTCGTATCGGATGGACGAAATTAGTTGAAATAGACAGTTTTTGCATGGTAACACACTCCTGGTAGAACTACATAGCAAAGTACAAAATTCGTATCGGATGGACGAAATAAGTTGAAATAGACAGTTTTTGCATGGTAACACACTCCTGGTAGAACTACATAGCAAAGTACAAAGTTCGTATCGGATGGACGAAATTAGTTGAAATAGACAGTTTTTGCATGCTAACACATTCCTGGTAGAACTACATAGCAAAGCACAAAGTTCGTTTTGGATTAACGAAATTAGTTGAAATAGACAGTTTTTGCATGGTAACACACTCCTGGTAGAACTACATAGCAAAGCACAAAGTTCGTTTTGGATGGACGAAATTAGTTGAAATAGAAAGTTTTTGCATGGTAACACACTCCTGGTAGCACTACATAGCAAAGTACAAAGTTCGTATCGGATGGACAAAATTAGTTGAAATAGACAGTTTTTGCATGGTAACACACTCCTGGTAGAACTACATAGCAAAGCACAAAGTTCGTTTTGGATGGACGAAATTAGTTGAAATAGACAGTTTTTGCATGGTAACACACTCCTGGTAGAACTACATAGCAAAGTACAAAGTTCGTATCGGATGGACGAAATTAGTTGAAATAGACAGTTTTTGCATGGTAACACACTCCTGGTAGAACTACATAGCAAAGTACAAAGTTCGTATCGGATGGACGAAATTAGTTGAAATAGACAGTTTTTGCATGGTAACACACTCCTGGTAGAACTACATAGCAAAGTACAAAGTTCTTATCGGATGGACGAAATTAGTTGAAATAGACAGTTTTTGCATGGTTACACATTCCTGGTAGAACTACATAGCAAAATACAAAGTTCGTATCGGATGGACAAAATTAGTTGAAATAGACAGTTTTTGCATGGTAACACACTCCTGGTAGAACTACATAGCAAAGTACAAAGTTCGTATCGGATGGACGAAATTAGTTGAAATAGACAGTTTTTGCATGGTAACGCACTCCTGGTAGAACTACATAGCAAAGCACAAAGTTCGTTTTGGATGGACGAAATTAGTTGAAATAGACAGTTTTTGCATGGTAACACACTCCTGGTAGAACTACATAGCAAAGTACAAAGTTCGTATCGGATGGACGAAATTAGTTGAAATAGACAGTTTTTGCATGGTAACACATTCCTGGTAGAACTACATAGCAAAGCACAAAGTTCGTTTTGGATTAACGAAATTAGTTGAAATAGACAGTTTTTGCATGGTAACACATTCCTGGTAGAACTACATAGCAAAGCACAAAGTTCGTTTTGGATGGACGAAATTAGTTGAAATAGACAGTTTTTGCATGGTAACACACTCCTGGTAGAACTACATAGCAAAGTACAAAGTTCGTATCGGATGGACGAAATTAGTTGAAATAGACAGTTTTTGCATGGTAACGCACTCCTGGTAGAACTACATAGCAAAGCACAAAGTTCGTTTTGGATGGACGAAATTAGTTGAAATAGAAAGTTTTTGCATGGTAACACACTCCTGGTAGAACTACATAGCAAAGCACAAAGTTCGTTTTGGATGGACGAAATTAGTTGAAATAGACAGTTTTTGCATGGTAACACACTCCTGGTAGAACTACATAGCAAAGTACAAAGTTCGTTTTGGATGGACGAAATTAGTTGAAATAGACAGTTTTTGCATGGTTACACATTCCTGGTAGAACTACATAGCAAAATACAAAGTTCGTATCGGATGGACAAAATTAGTTGAAATAGACAGTTTTTGCATGGTAACACACTCCTGGTAGAACTACATAGCAAAGTACAAAGTTCGTATCGGATGGACGGAATTAGTTGAAATAGACAGTTTTTGCATGGTAACGCACTCCTGGTAGAACTACATAGCAAAGCACAAAGTTCGTTTTGGATGGACGAAATTAGTTGAAATGGAAAGTTTTTGCATGGTAACACACTCCTGGTAGAACTACATAGCAAAGCACAAAGTTCGTTTTGGATGGACGAAATTAGTTGAAATAGACAGTTTTTGCATGGTAACACACTCCTGGTAGAACTACATAGCAAAGTACAAAGTTCGTATCGGATGGACAAAATTAGTTGAAATAGACAGTTTTTGCATGGTAACACACTCCTGGTAGAACTACATAGCAAAGCACAAAGTTCGTTTTGGATGGACGAAATTAGTTGAAATAGACAGTTTTTGCATGGTAACACACTCCTGGTAGAACTACATAGCAAAGTACAAAGTTCGTATCGGATGGACGAAATTAGTTGAAATAGACAGTTTTTGCATGGTAACACACTCCTGGTAGAACTACATAGCAAAGCACAAAGTTCGTATCGGATGGACGAAATAAGTTGAAATAGACAGTTTTTGCATGGTAACGCACTCCTGGTAGAACTACATAGCAAAGCACAAAGTTCGTATCGGATGGACGAAATTAGTTGAAATAGACAGTTTTTGCATGGTAACACACTCCTGGTAGAACTACATAGCAAAGTACAAAGTTCGTATCGGATGGACGAAATTAGTTGAAATAGACAGTTTTTGCATGGTAACACATTCCTGGTAGAACTACATAGCAAAGCACAAAGTTCGTTTTGGATGGACGAAATTAGTTGAAATAGACAGTTTTTGCATGGTAACACACTCCTGGTAGAACTACATAGCAAAGTACAAAGTTCGTATCGGATGGACGAAATTAGTTGAAATAGACAGTTTTTGCATGGTAACGCACTCCTGGTAGAACTACATAGCAAAGCACAAAGTTCGTATCGGATGGACGAAATTAGTTGAAATAGACAGTTTTTGCATGGTAACACACTCCTGGTAGAACTACATAGCAAAGCACAAAGTTCGTATCGGATGGACGAAATAAGTTGAAATAGACAGTTTTTGCATGGTAACGCACTCCTGGTAGAACTACATAGCAAAGCACAAAGTTCGTATCGGATGGACGAAATTAGTTGAAATAGACAGTTTTTGCATGGTAACACACTCCTGGTAGAACTACATAGCAAAGTACAAAGTTCGTATCGGATGGACGAAATTAGTTGAAATAGACAGTTTTTGCATGGTAACACATTCCTGGTAGAACTACATAGCAAAGCACAAAGTTCGTTTTGGATGGACGAAATTAGTTGAAATAGACAGTTTTTGCATGGTAACACACTCCTGGTAGAACTACATAGCAAAGTACAAAGTTCGTATCGGATGGACGAAATTAGTTGAAATAGACAGTTTTTGCATGGTAACGCACTCCTGGTAGAACTACATAGCAAAGCACAAAGTTCGTATCGGATGGACGAAATTAGTTGAAATAGACAGTTTTTGCATGGTAACACACTCCTGGTAGAACTACATAGCAAAGCACAAAGTTCGTATCGGATGGACGAAATTAGTTGAAATAGACAGTTTTTGCATGGTAACACACTCCTGGTAGAACTACATAGCAAAGTACAAAGTTCGTATCGGATGGACGAAATTAGTTGAAATAGACAGTTTTTGCATGGTAACACACTCCTGGTAGAACTACATAGCAAAGTACAAAGTTCGTATCGGATGGACGAAATTAGTTGAAATAGACAGTTTTTGCATGGTAACGCACTCCTGGTAGAACTACATAGCAAAGCACAAAGTTCGTATCGGATGGACGAAATTAGTTGAAATAGACAGTTTTTGCATGGTAACACACTCCTGGTAGAACTACATAGCAAAGTACAAAGTTCGTATCGGATGGACGAAATTAGTTGAAATAGACAGTTTTTGCATGGTAACGCACTCCTGGTAGAACTACATAGCAAAGCACAAAGTTCGTATCGGATGGACGAAATTAGTTGAAATAGACAGTTTTTGCATGGTAACACACTCCTGGTAGAACTACATAGCAAAGTACAAAGTTCGTATCGGATGGACGAAATTAGTTGAAATAGACAGATTTTGCATGGTAACACACTCCTGGTAGAACTACATAGCAAAGCACAAAGTTCGTTTTGGATGGACGAAATTAGTTGAAATAGACAGTTTTTGCATGGTAACACACTCCTGGTAGAACTACATAGCAAAGTACAAAGTTCGTATCGGATGGACGAAATTAGTTGAAATAGACAGTTTTTGCATGGTAACGCACTCCTGGTAGAACTACATAGCAAAGCACAAAGTTCGTATCGGATGGACGAAATTAGTTGAAATAGACAGTTTTTGCATGGTAACACACTCCTGGTAGAACTACATAGCAAAGCACAAAGTTCGTATCGGATGGACGAAATAAGTTGAAATAGACAGTTTTTGCATGGTAACGCACTCCTGGTAGAACTACATAGCAAAGCACAAAGTTCGTATCGGATGGACGAAATTAGTTGAAATAGACAGTTTTTGCATGGTAACACACTCCTGGTAGAACTACATAGCAAAGTACAAAGTTCGTATCGGATGGACGAAATTAGTTGAAATAGACAGTTTTTGCATGGTAACACATTCCTGGTAGAACTACATAGCAAAGCACAAAGTTCGTTTTGGATGGACGAAATTAGTTGAAATAGACAGTTTTTGCATGGTAACACACTCTTGGTAGAACTACATAGCAAAGCACAAAGTTCGTTTTGGATGGACGAAATTAGTTGAAATAGACAGTTTTTGCATGGTAACACACTCCTGGTAGAACTACATAGCAAAGTACAAAGTTCGTATCGGATGGACGAAATTAGTTGAAATAGAAAGTTTTTGCATGGTAACACACTCCTGGTAGAACTACATAGCAAAGTACAAAGTTCGTATCGGATGGACGAAATTAGTTGAAATAGACAGTTTTTGCATGGTAACACATTCCTGGTAGAACTACATAGCAAAGTACAAAGTTCGTATCGGATGGACGAAATTAGTTGAAATAGACAGTTTTTGCATGGTAACGCACTCCTGGTAGAACTACATAGCAAAGTACAAAGTTCGTATCGGATGGACGAAATTAGTTGAAATAGACAGTTTTTGCATGGTAACGCACTCCTGGTAGAACTACATAGCAAAGCACAAAGTTCGTTTTGGATGGACGAAATTAGTTGAAATAGACAGTTTTTGCATGGTAACACACTCCTGGTAGCACTACATAGCAAAGTACAAAGTTCGTATCGGATGGACGAAATTAGTTGAAATAGACAGTTTTTGCATGGTAACGCACTCCTGGTAGAACTACATAGCAAAGCACAAAGTTCGTTTTGGATGGACGAAATTAGTTGAAATAGACAGTTTTTGCATGGTAACACACTCCTGGTAGAACTACATAGCAAAGTACAAAGTTCGTATCGGATGGACGAAATTAGTTGAAATAGACAGTTTTTGCATGGTAACACATTCCTGGTAGAACTACATAGCAAAGTACAAAGTTCGTATCGGATGGACAATATTAGTTGAAATAGACAGTTTTTGCATGGTAACACACTCCTGGTAGAACTACATAGCAAAGCACAAAGTTCGTTTTGGATGGACGAAATTAGTTGAAATAGACAGTTTTTGCATGGTAACACACTCCTGGTAGAACTACATAGCAAAGCACAAAGTTCGTTTTGGATGGACGAAATTAGTTGAAATAGAAAGTTTTTGCATGGTAACACACTCCTGGTAGAACTACATAGCAAAGCACAAAGTTCGTTTTGGATGGACGAAATTAGTTGAAATAGACAGTTTTTGCATGGTAACACACTCCTGGTAGAACTACATAGCAAAGTACAAAGTTCGTATCGGATGGACAAAATTAGTTGAAATAGACAGTTTTTGCATGGTAACACACTCCTGGTAGAACTACATAGCAAAGCACAAAGTTCGTTTTGGATGGACGAAATTAGTTGAAATAGACAGTTTTTGCATGGTAACACACTCCTGGTAGAACTACATAGCAAAGTACAAAGTTCGTATCGGATGGACGAAATTAGTTGAAATAGACAGTTTTTGCATGGTAACACACTCCTGGTAGAACTACATAGCAAAGCACAAAGTTCGTATCGGATGGACGAAATTAGTTGAAATAGACAGTTTTTGCATGGTAACGCACTCCTGGTAGAACTACATAGCAAAGCACAAAGTTCGTTTTGGATGGACGAAATTAGTTGAAATAGACAGTTTTTGCATGGTAACACACTCTTGGTAGAACTACATAGCAAAGTACAAAGTTCGTATCGGATGGACGAAATTTGTTGAAATAGACAGTTTTTGCATGGTAACACACTCTTGGTAGAACTACATAGCAAAGCACAAAGTTCGTTTTGGATTAACGAAATTAGTTGAAATAGACAGTTTTTGCATGGTAACACACTCCTGGTAGAACTACATAGCAAAGTACAAAGTTCGTATCGGATGGACGAAATTAGTTGAAATAGAAAGTTTTTGCATGGTAACACACTCCTGGTAGAACTACATAGCAAAATACAAAGTTCGTATCGGATGGACGAAATTAGTTGAAATAGACAGTTTTTGCATGGTAACACACTCCTGGTAGAACTACATAGCAAAGTACAAAGTTCGTATCGGATGGACGAAATTAGTTGAAATAGACAGTTTTTGCATGGTAACGCACTCCTGGTAGAACTACATAGCAAAGCACAAAGTTCGTTTTGGATGGACGAAATTAGTTGAAATAGACAGTTTTTGCATGGTAACACATTCCTGGTAGAACTACATAGCAAAATACAAAGTTCGTATCGGATGGACGAAATTAGTTGAAATAGACAGTTTTTGCATGGTAACACACTCCTGGTAGAACTACATAGCAAAGTACAAAGTTCGTATCGGATGGACGAAATTAGTTGAAATAGACAGTTTTTGCATGGTAACGCACTCCTGGTAGAACTACATAGCAAAGCACAAAGTTCGTTTTGGATGGACGAAATTAGTTGAAATAGACAGTTTTTGCATGGTAACACACTCCTGGTAGAACTACATAGCAAAGTACAAAGTTCGTATCGGATGGACGAAATTAGTTGAAATAGACAGTTTTTGCATGGTAACACACTCTTGGTAGAACTACATAGCAAAGCACAAAGTTCGTTTTGGATTAACGAAATTAGTTGAAATAGACAGTTTTTGCATGGTAACACACTCCTGGTAGAACTACATAGCAAAGTACAAAGTTCGTATCGGATGGACGAAATTAGTTGAAATAGAAAGTTTTTGCATGGTAACACACTCCTGGTAGAACTACATAGCAAAATACAAAGTTCGTATCGGATGGACGAAATTAGTTGAAATAGACAGTTTTTGCATGGTAACACACTCCTGGTAGAACTACATAGCAAAGTACAAAGTTCGTATCGGATGGACGAAATTAGTTGAAATAGACAGTTTTTGCATGGTAACACACTCCTGGTAGAACTACATAGCAAAGCACAAAGTTCGTTTTGGATGGACGAAATTAGTTGAAATAGACAGTTTTTGCATGGTAACACACTCCTGGTAGAACTACATAGCAAAGTACAAAGTTCGTATCGGATGGACGAAATTAGTTGAAATAGACAGTTTTTGCATGGTAACACATTCCTGGTAGAACTACATAGCAAAGTACAAAGTTCGTATCGGATGGACGAAATTAGTTGAAATAGACAGTTTTTGCATGGTAACGCACTCCTGGTAGAACTACATAGCAAAGCACAAAGTTCGTTTTGGATGGACGAAATTAGTTGAAATAGACAGTTTTTGCATGGTAACACACTCCTGGTAGAACTACATAGCAAAATACAAAGTTCGTATCGGATGGACGAAATTAGTTGAAATAGACAGTTTTTGCATGGTAACACACTCCTGGTAGAACTACATAGCAAAGTACAAAGTTCGTATCGGATGGACGAAATTAGTTGAAATAGACAGTTTTTGCATGGTAACGCACTCCTGGTAGAACTACATAGCAAAGCACAAAGTTCGTTTTGGATGGACGAAATTAGTTGAAATAGACAGTTTTTGCATGGTAACACACTCCTGGTAGAACTACATAGCAAAGTACAAAGTTCGTATCGGATGGACGAAATTAGTTGAAATAGACAGTTTTTGCATGGTAACACATTCCTGGTAGAACTACATAGCAAAGTACAAAGTTCGTATCGGATGGACAATATTAGTTGAAATAGACAGTTTTTGCATGGTAACACACTCCTGGTAGAACTACATAGCAAAGCACAAAGTTCGTTTTGGATGGACGAAATTAGTTGAAATAGACAGTTTTTGCATGGTAACACACTCCTGGTAGAACTACATAGCAAAGTACAAAGTTCGTATCGGATGGACGAAATTAGTTGAAATAGACAGTTTTTGCATGGTAACACATTCCTGGTAGAACTACATAGCAAAGTACAAAGTTCGTATCGGATGGACGAAATTAGTTGAAATAGACAGTTTTTGCATGGTAACGCACTCCTGGTAGAACTACATAGCAAAGCACAAAGTTCGTTTTGGATGGACGAAATTAGTTGAAATAGACAGTTTTTGCATGGTAACACACTCCTGGTAGAACTACATAGCAAAGTACAAAGTTCGTATCGGATGGACGAAATTAGTTGAAATAGACAGTTTTTGCATGGTAACACATTCCTGGTAGAACTACATAGCAAAGTACAAAGTTCGTATCGGATGGACAATATTAGTTGAAATAGACAGTTTTTGCATGGTAACACACTCCTGGTAGAACTACATAGCAAAGTACAAAGTTCGTATCGGATGGACGAAATTAGTTGAAATAGACAGTTTTTGCATGGTAACACACTCCTGGTAGAACTACATAGCAAAGCACAAAGTTCGTTTTGGATGGACGAAATTAGTTGAAATAGAAAGTTTTTGCATGGTAACACACTCCTGGTAGAACTACATAGCAAAGTACAAAGTTCGTATCGGATGGACGAAATTAGTTGAAATAGACAGTTTTTGCATGGTAACACATTCCTGGTAGAACTACATAGCAAAATACAAAGTTCGTATCGGATGGACAAAATTAGTTGAAATAGACAGTTTTTGCATGGTAACACACTCCTGGTAGAACTACATAGCAAAATACAAAGTTCGTATCGGATGGACAAAATTAGTTGAAATAGACAGTTTTTGCATGGTAACACACTCCTGGTAGAACTACATAGCAAAGTACAAAGTTCGTATCGGATGGACGAAATTAGTTGAAATAGACAGTTTTTGCATGGTAACACACTCCTGGTAGAACTACATAGCAAAGTACAAAGTTCGTATCGGATGGACGAAATTAGTTGAAATAGACAGTTTTTGCATGGTAACACACTCCTGGTAGAACTACATAGCAAAATACAAAGTTCGTATCGGATGGACGAAATTAGTTGAATTTGACAGTTTTTGCATGGTAACACACTCCTGGTAGAACTACATAGCAAAGTACAAAGTTCGTATCGGATGGACGAAATTAGTTGAAATAGACAGTTTTTGCATGGTAACACACTCCTGGTAGAACTACATAGCAAAGTACAAAGTTCGTATCGGATGGACGAAATTAGTTGAAATAGACAGTTTTTGCATGGTAACACACTCCTGGTAGAACTACATAGCAAAGCACAAAGTTCGTATCGGATGGACGAAGTTAGTTGAAATAGACAGTTTTTGCATGGTAACACACTCCTGGTAGAACTACATAGCAAAGCACAAAGTTCATTTTGGATGGACGAAATTAGTTGAAATAGACAGTTTTTGCATGGTAACGCACTCCTGGTAGAACTACATAGCAAAGCACAAAGTTCGTTTTGGATGGACGAAATTAGTTGAAATAGACAGTTTTTGCATGGTAACACACTCCTGGTAGAACTACATAGCAAAGTACAAAGTTCGTATCGGATGGACGAAATTAGTTGAAATAGACAGTTTTTGCATGGTAACACATTCCTGGTAGAACTACATAGCAAAGCACAAAGTTCGTTTTGGATTAACGAAATTAGTTGAAATAGACAGTTTTTGCATGGTAACACACTCCTGGTAGAACTACATAGCAAAGCACAAAGTTCGTTTTGGATGGACGAAATTAGTTGAAATAGAAAGTTTTTGCATGGTAACACACTCCTGGTAGCACTACATAGCAAAGTACAAAGTTCGTATCGGATGGACAAAATTAGTTGAAATAGACAGTTTTTGCATGGTAACACACTCCTGGTAGAACTACATAGCAAAGCACAAAGTTCGTTTTGGATGGACGAAATTAGTTGAAATAGACAGTTTTTGCATGGTAACACACTCCTGGTAGAACTACATAGCAAAGTACAAAGTTCGTATCGGATGGACGAAATTAGTTGAAATAGACAGTTTTTGCATGGTAACACACTCCTGGTAGAACTACATAGCAAAGCACAAAGTTCGTTTTGGATGGACGAAATTAGTTGAAATAGAAAGTTTTTGCATGGTAACACACTCCTGGTAGAACTACATAGCAAAGTACAAAGTTCGTATCGGATGGACGAAATAAGTTGAAATAGACAGTTTTTGCATGGTAACACATTCCTGGTAGAACTACATAGCAAAATACAAAGTTCGTATCGGATGGACAAAATTAGTTGAAATAGACAGTTTTTGCATGGTAACACACTCCTGGTAGAACTACATAGCAAAATACAAAGTTCGTATCGGATGGACAAAATTAGTTGAAATAGACAGTTTTTGCATGGTAACACACTCCTGGTAGAACTACATAGCAAAGTACAAAGTTCGTATCGGATGGACGAAATTAGTTGAAATAGACAGTTTTTGCATGGTAACACACTCCTGGTAGAACTACATAGCAAAGTACAAAGTTCGTATCGGATGGACGAAATTAGTTGAAATAGACAGTTTTTGCATGGTAACACACTCCTGGTAGAACTACATAGCAAAATACAAAGTTCGTATCGGATGGACGAAATTAGTTGAATTTGACAGTTTTTGCATGGTAACACACTCCTGGTAGAACTACATAGCAAAGTACAAAGTTCGTATCGGATGGACGAAATTAGTTGAAATAGACAGTTTTTGCATGGTAACACACTCTTGGTAGAACTACATAGCAAAGCACAAAGTTCGTTTTGGATGGACGAAATTAGTTGAAATAGACAGTTTTTGCATGGTAACACACTCCTGGTAGAACTACATAGCAAAGTACAAAGTTCGTATCGGATGGACGAAATTAGTTGAAATAGAAAGTTTTTGCATGGTAACACACTCCTGGTAGAACTACATAGCAAAGTACAAAGTTCGTATCGGATGGACGAAATTAGTTGAAATAGACAGTTTTTGCATGGTAACACACTCCTGGTAGAACTACATAGCAAAGCACAAAGTTCGTATCGGATGGACGAAATTAGTTGAAATAGACAGTTTTTGCATGGTAACACACTCCTGGTAGAACTACATAGCAAAGTACAAAGTTCGTATCGGATGGACGAAATTAGTTGAAATAGACAGTTTTTGCATGGTAACACACTCCTGGTAGAACTACATAGCAAAGTACAAAGTTCGTATCGGATGGACGAAATTAGTTGAAATAGACAGTTTTTGCATGGTAACGCACTCCTGGTAGAACTACATAGCAAAGCACAAAGTTCGTATCGGATGGACGAAATTAGTTGAAATAGACAGTTTTTGCATGGTAACACACTCCTGGTAGAACTACATAGCAAAGTACAAAGTTCGTATCGGATGGACGAAATTAGTTGAAATAGACAGTTTTTGCATGGTAACGCACTCCTGGTAGAACTACATAGCAAAGCACAAAGTTCGTATCGGATGGACGAAATTAGTTGAAATAGACAGTTTTTGCATGGTAACACACTCCTGGTAGAACTACATAGCAAAGTACAAAGTTCGTATCGGATGGACGAAATTAGTTGAAATAGACAGATTTTGCATGGTAACACACTCCTGGTAGAACTACATAGCAAAGCACAAAGTTCGTTTTGGATGGACGAAATTAGTTGAAATAGACAGTTTTTGCATGGTAACACACTCCTGGTAGAACTACATAGCAAAGTACAAAGTTCGTATCGGATGGACGAAATTAGTTGAAATAGACAGTTTTTGCATGGTAACGCACTCCTGGTAGAACTACATAGCAAAGCACAAAGTTCGTATCGGATGGACGAAATTAGTTGAAATAGACAGTTTTTGCATGGTAACACACTCCTGGTAGAACTACATAGCAAAGCACAAAGTTCGTATCGGATGGACGAAATAAGTTGAAATAGACAGTTTTTGCATGGTAACGCACTCCTGGTAGAACTACATAGCAAAGCACAAAGTTCGTATCGGATGGACGAAATTAGTTGAAATAGACAGTTTTTGCATGGTAACACACTCCTGGTAGAACTACATAGCAAAGTACAAAGTTCGTATCGGATGGACGAAATTAGTTGAAATAGACAGTTTTTGCATGGTAACACATTCCTGGTAGAACTACATAGCAAAGCACAAAGTTCGTTTTGGATGGACGAAATTAGTTGAAATAGACAGTTTTTGCATGGTAACACACTCTTGGTAGAACTACATAGCAAAGCACAAAGTTCGTTTTGGATGGACGAAATTAGTTGAAATAGACAGTTTTTGCATGGTAACACACTCCTGGTAGAACTACATAGCAAAGTACAAAGTTCGTATCGGATGGACGAAATTAGTTGAAATAGAAAGTTTTTGCATGGTAACACACTCCTGGTAGAACTACATAGCAAAGTACAAAGTTCGTATCGGATGGACGAAATTAGTTGAAATAGACAGTTTTTGCATGGTAACACATTCCTGGTAGAACTACATAGCAAAGTACAAAGTTCGTATCGGATGGACGAAATTAGTTGAAATAGACAGTTTTTGCATGGTAACGCACTCCTGGTAGAACTACATAGCAAAGTACAAAGTTCGTATCGGATGGACGAAATTAGTTGAAATAGACAGTTTTTGCATGGTAACGCACTCCTGGTAGAACTACATAGCAAAGCACAAAGTTCGTTTTGGATGGACGAAATTAGTTGAAATAGACAGTTTTTGCATGGTAACACACTCCTGGTAGCACTACATAGCAAAGTACAAAGTTCGTATCGGATGGACGAAATTAGTTGAAATAGACAGTTTTTGCATGGTAACGCACTCCTGGTAGAACTACATAGCAAAGCACAAAGTTCGTTTTGGATGGACGAAATTAGTTGAAATAGACAGTTTTTGCATGGTAACACACTCCTGGTAGAACTACATAGCAAAGTACAAAGTTCGTATCGGATGGACGAAATTAGTTGAAATAGACAGTTTTTGCATGGTAACACATTCCTGGTAGAACTACATAGCAAAGTACAAAGTTCGTATCGGATGGACAATATTAGTTGAAATAGACAGTTTTTGCATGGTAACACACTCCTGGTAGAACTACATAGCAAAGCACAAAGTTCGTTTTGGATGGACGAAATTAGTTGAAATAGACAGTTTTTGCATGGTAACACACTCCTGGTAGAACTACATAGCAAAGCACAAAGTTCGTTTTGGATGGACGAAATTAGTTGAAATAGAAAGTTTTTGCATGGTAACACACTCCTGGTAGAACTACATAGCAAAGCACAAAGTTCGTTTTGGATGGACGAAATTAGTTGAAATAGACAGTTTTTGCATGGTAACACACTCCTGGTAGAACTACATAGCAAAGTACAAAGTTCGTATCGGATGGACAAAATTAGTTGAAATAGACAGTTTTTGCATGGTAACACACTCCTGGTAGAACTACATAGCAAAGCACAAAGTTCGTTTTGGATGGACGAAATTAGTTGAAATAGACAGTTTTTGCATGGTAACACACTCCTGGTAGAACTACATAGCAAAGTACAAAGTTCGTATCGGATGGACGAAATTAGTTGAAATAGACAGTTTTTGCATGGTAACACACTCCTGGTAGAACTACATAGCAAAGCACAAAGTTCGTATCGGATGGACGAAATTAGTTGAAATAGACAGTTTTTGCATGGTAACGCACTCCTGGTAGAACTACATAGCAAAGCACAAAGTTCGTTTTGGATGGACGAAATTAGTTGAAATAGACAGTTTTTGCATGGTAACACACTCCTGGTAGAACTACATAGCAAAGTACAAAGTTCGTATCGGATGGACGAAATTTGTTGAAATAGACAGTTTTTGCATGGTAACACACTCTTGGTAGAACTACATAGCAAAGCACAAAGTTCGTTTTGGATTAACGAAATTAGTTGAAATAGACAGTTTTTGCATGGTAACACACTCCTGGTAGAACTACATAGCAAAGTACAAAGTTCGTATCGGATGGACGAAATTAGTTGAAATAGAAAGTTTTTGCATGGTAACACACTCCTGGTAGAACTACATAGCAAAATACAAAGTTCGTATCGGATGGACGAAATTAGTTGAAATAGACAGTTTTTGCATGGTAACACACTCCTGGTAGAACTACATAGCAAAGTACAAAGTTCGTATCGGATGGACGAAATTAGTTGAAATAGACAGTTTTTGCATGGTAACGCACTCCTGGTAGAACTACATAGCAAAGCACAAAGTTCGTTTTGGATGGACGAAATTAGTTGAAATAGACAGTTTTTGCATGGTAACACATTCCTGGTAGAACTACATAGCAAAATACAAAGTTCGTATCGGATGGACGAAATTAGTTGAAATAGACAGTTTTTGCATGGTAACACACTCCTGGTAGAACTACATAGCAAAGTACAAAGTTCGTATCGGATGGACGAAATTAGTTGAAATAGACAGTTTTTGCATGGTAACGCACTCCTGGTAGAACTACATAGCAAAGCACAAAGTTCGTTTTGGATGGACGAAATTAGTTGAAATAGACAGTTTTTGCATGGTAACACACTCCTGGTAGAACTACATAGCAAAGTACAAAGTTCGTATCGGATGGACGAAATTAGTTGAAATAGACAGTTTTTGCATGGTAACACACTCTTGGTAGAACTACATAGCAAAGCACAAAGTTCGTTTTGGATTAACGAAATTAGTTGAAATAGACAGTTTTTGCATGGTAACACACTCCTGGTAGAACTACATAGCAAAGTACAAAGTTCGTATCGGATGGACGAAATTAGTTGAAATAGAAAGTTTTTGCATGGTAACACACTCCTGGTAGAACTACATAGCAAAATACAAAGTTCGTATCGGATGGACGAAATTAGTTGAAATAGACAGTTTTTGCATGGTAACACACTCCTGGTAGAACTACATAGCAAAGTACAAAGTTCGTATCGGATGGACGAAATTAGTTGAAATAGACAGTTTTTGCATGGTAACACACTCCTGGTAGAACTACATAGCAAAGTACAAAGTTCGTATCGGATGGACGAAATTAGTTGAAATAGACAGTTTTTGCATGGTAACACACTCCTGGTAGAACTACATAGCAAAATACAAAGTTCGTATCGGATGGACGAAATTAGTTGAAATAGACAGTTTTTGCATGGTAACACACTCCTGGTAGAACTACATAGCAAAGTACAAAGTTCGTATCGGATGGACGAAATTAGTTGAAATAGACAGTTTTTGCATGGTAACGCACTCCTGGTAGAACTACATAGCAAAGCACAAAGTTCGTTTTGGATGGACGAAATTAGTTGAAATAGACAGTTTTTGCATGGTAACACACTCCTGGTAGAACTACATAGCAAAGTACAAAGTTCGTATCGGATGGACGAAATTAGTTGAAATAGACAGTTTTTGCATGGTAACACATTCCTGGTAGAACTACATAGCAAAGTACCAAGTTCGTATCGGATGGACAATATTAGTTGAAATAGACAGTTTTTGCATGGTAACACACTCCTGGTAGAACTACATAGCAAAGCACAAAGTTCGTTTTGGATGGACGAAATTAGTTGAAATAGACAGTTTTTGCATGGTAACACACTCCTGGTAGAACTACATAGCAAAGCACAAAGTTCGTTTTGGATGGACGAAATTAGTTGAAATAGAAAGTTTTTGCATGGTAACACACTCCTGGTAGAACTACATAGCAAAGTACAAAGTTCGTATCGGATGGACGAAATTAGTTGAAATAGACAGTTTTTGCATGGTAACACATTCCTGGTAGAACTACATAGCAAAGTACAAAGTTCGTATCGGATGGACGAAATTAGTTGAAATAGACAGTTTTTGCATGGTAACGCACTCCTGGTAGAACTACATAGCAAAGCACAAAGTTCGTTTTGGATGGACGAAATTAGTTGAAATAGACAGTTTTTGCATGGTAACACACTCCTGGTAGAACTACATAGCAAAGTACAAAGTTCGTATCGGATGGACGAAATTAGTTGAAATAGACAGTTTTTGCATGGTAACACATTCCTGGTAGAACTACATAGCAAAGTACAAAGTTCGTATCGGATGGACAATATTAGTTGAAATAGACAGTTTTTGCATGGTAACACACTCCTCGTAGAACTACATAGCAAAGTACAAAGTTCGTATCGGATGGACGAAATTAGTTGAAATAGACAGTTTTTGCATGGTAACACACTCCTGGTAGAACTACATAGCAAAGCACAAAGTTCGTTTTGGATGGACGAAATTAGTTGAAATAGAAAGTTTTTGCATGGTAACACACTCCTGGTAGAACTACATAGCAAAGTACAAAGTTCGTATCGGATGGACGAAATTAGTTGAAATAGACAGTTTTTGCATGGTAACACATTCCTGGTAGAACTACATAGCAAAATACAAAGTTCGTATCGGATGGACAAAATTAGTTGAAATAGACAGTTTTTGCATGGTAACACACTCCTGGTAGAACTACATAGCAAAATACAAAGTTCGTATCGGATGGACAAAATTAGTTGAAATAGACAGTTTTTGCATGGTAACACACTCCTGGTAGAACTACATAGCAAAGTACAAAGTTCGTATCGGATGGACGAAATTAGTTGAAATAGACAGTTTTTGCATGGTAACACACTCCTGGTAGAACTACATAGCAAAGTACAAAGTTCGTATCGGATGGACGAAATTAGTTGAAATAGACAGTTTTTGCATGGTAACACACTCCTGGTAGAACTACATAGCAAAATACAAAGTTCGTATCGGATGGACGAAATTAGTTGAATTTGACAGTTTTTGCATGGTAACACACTCCTGGTAGAACTACATAGCAAAGTACAAAGTTCGTATCGGATGGACGAAATTAGTTGAAATAGACAGTTTTTGCATGAAAACTCATTCCTGGTGGAACTTCATAGCAAAGTACAAAGTTCGTTTTGGATGGACGAAATTAGTTGAAATAGACAGTTTTTGCATGGTAACACACTCCTGGTAGAACTACATAGCAAAGCACAAAGTTCGTATCGGATGGACGAAGTTAGTTGAAATAGACAGTTTTTGCATGGTAACACACTCCTGGTAGAACTACATAGCAAAGCACAAAGTTCATTTTGGATGGACGAAATTAGTTGAAATAGACAGTTTTTGCATGGTAACGCACTCCTGGTAGAACTACATAGCAAAGCACAAAGTTCGTTTTGGATGGACGAAATTAGTTGAAATAGACAGTTTTTGCATGGTAACACACTCCTGGTAGAACTACATAGCAAAGTACAAAGTTCGTATCGGATGGACGAAATTAGTTGAAATAGACAGTTTTTGCATGGTAACACATTCCTGGTAGAACTACATAGCAAAGCACAAAGTTCGTTTTGGATTAACGAAATTAGTTGAAATAGACAGTTTTTGCATGGTAACACACTCCTGGTAGAACTACATAGCAAAGCACAAAGTTCGTTTTGGATGGACGAAATTAGTTGAAATAGAAAGTTTTTGCATGGTAACACACTCCTGGTAGCACTACATAGCAAAGTACAAAGTTCGTATCGGATGGACAAAATTAGTTGAAATAGACAGTTTTTGCATGGTAACACACTTCTGGTAGAACTACATAGCAAAGCACAAAGTTCGTTTTGGATGGACGAAATTAGTTGAAATAGACAGTTTTTGCATGGTAACACACTCCTGGTAGAACTACATAGCAAAGTACAAAGTTCGTATCGGATGGACGAAATTAGTTGAAATAGACAGTTTTTGCATGGTAACACACTCCTGGTAGAACTACATAGCAAAGCACAAAGTTCGTTTTGGATGGACGAAATTAGTTGAAATAGAAAGTTTTTGCATGGTAACACACTCCTGGTAGAACTACATAGCAAAGTACAAAGTTCGTATCGGATGGACGAAATAAGTTGAAATAGACAGTTTTTGCATGGTAACACATTCCTGGTAGAACTACATAGCAAAATACAAAGTTCGTATCGGATGGACAAAATTAGTTGAAATAGACAGTTTTTGCATGGTAACACACTCCTGGTAGAACTACATAGCAAAATACAAAGTTCGTATCGGATGGACAAAATTAGTTGAAATAGACAGTTTTTGCATGGTAACACACTCCTGGTAGAACTACATAGCAAAGTACAAAGTTCGTATCGGATGGACGAAATTAGTTGAAATAGACAGTTTTTGCATGGTAACACACTCCTGGTAGAACTACATAGCAAAGTACAAAGTTCGTATCGGATGGACGAAATTAGTTGAAATAGACAGTTTTTGCATGGTAACACACTCCTGGTAGAACTACATAGCAAAATACAAAGTTCGTATCGGATGGACGAAATTAGTTGAATTTGACAGTTTTTGCATGGTAACACACTCCTGGTAGAACTACATAGCAAAGTACAAAGTTCGTATCGGATGGACGAAATTAGTTGAAATAGACAGTTTTTGCATGGTAACACACTCCTGGTAGAACTACATAGCAAAGTACAAAGTTCGTATCGGATGGACGAAATTAGTTGAAATAGACAGTTTTTGCATGGTAACACACTCCTGGTAGAACTACATAGCAAAGCACAAAGTTCGTATCGGATGGACGAAGTTAGATGAAATAGACAGTTTTTGCATGGTAACACACTCCTGGTAGAACTACATAGCAAAGTACAAAGTTCGTATCGGATGGACGAAATTAGTTGAAATAGACAGTTTTTGCATGGTAACACATTCCTGGTAGAACTACATAGCAAAGCACAAAGTTCGTTTTGGATTAACGAAATTAGTTGAAATAGACAGTTTTTGCATGGTAACACACTCCTGGTAGAACTACATAGCAAAGCACAAAGTTCGTTTTGGATGGACGAAATTAGTTGAAATAGAAAGTTTTTGCATGGTAACACACTCCTGGTAGCACTACATAGCAAAGTACAAAGTTCGTATCGGATGGACAAAATTAGTTGAAATAGACAGTTTTTGCATGGTAACACACTCCTGGTAGAACTACATAGCAAAGCACAAAGTTCGTTTTGGATGGACGAAATTAGTTGAAATAGACAGTTTTTGCATGGTAACACACTCCTGGTAGAACAACATAGCAAAGCACAAAGTTCGTATCGGATGGACGAAGTTAGTTGAAATAGACAGTTTTTGCATGGTAACACACTCCTGGTAGAACTACATAGCAAAGTACAAAGTTCGTATCGGATGGACGAAATTAGTTGAAATAGACAGTTTTTGCATGGTAACACATTCCTGGTAGAACTACATAGCAAAGCACAAAGTTCGTTTTGGATGGACGAAATTAGTTGAAATAGACAGTTTTTGCATGGTAACACATTCCTGGTAGAACTACATAGCAAAGTACAAAGTTCGTATCGGATGGACGAAATTAGTTGAAATAGACAGTTTTTGCATGGTAACACATTCCTGGTAGAACTACATAGCAAAGTACAAAGTTCGTATCGGATGGACGAAATTAGTTGAAATAGACAGTGTTTGCATGGTAACACACTCCTGGTAGAACTACATAGCAAAGCACAAAGTTCGTTTTGGATGGACAAAATTAGTTGAAATAGACAGTTTTTGCATGGTAACACACTCCTGGTAGAACTACATAGCAAAGTACAAAGTTCGTTTTGGATGGACGAAATTAGTTGAAATAGACAGTTTTTGCATGGTAACACACTCCTGGTAGAACTACATAGCAAAGTACAAAGTTCGTATCGTATGGACGAAATTAGTTGAAATAGACAGTTTTTGCATGGTAACACACTTCTGGTAGAACTACATAGCAAAGTACAAAGTTCGTATCGGATGGACGAAATTAGTTGAAATAGATAGTTTTTGCATGGTAATACACTCCTGGTAGAACTACATAGCAAAGCACAAAGTTCGTTTTGGATGGACGAAATTAGTTGAAATAGACAGTTTTTGCATGGTAACACATTCCTGGTGGAACTTCATAGCAAAGTACAAAGTTCGTATCGGATGGACGAAATTAGTTGAAATAGACAGTTTTTGCATGGTAACACACTCCTGGTAGAACTACATAGTAAAGTACAAAGTTCGTATCGGATGGACGAAATTAGTTGAAATAGACAGTTTTTGCATGGTAACACACTCCTGGTAGAACTACATAGCAAAGTACAAAGTTCGTATCGGATGGACAAAATTAGTTGAAATAGATAGTTTTTGCATGGTAACACACTCCTGGTAGAACTACATAGCAAAGTACAAAGTTCGTATCGGATGGACGAAATTAGTTGAAATAGACAGTTTTTGCATGGTAACACACTTCTGGTAGAACTACATAGCAAAGTACAAAGTTCGTATCGGATGGACGAAATTAGTTGAAATAGATAGTTTTTGCATGGTAATACACTCCTGGTAGAACTACATAGCAAAGCACAAAGTTCGTTTTGGATGGACGAAATTAGTTGAAATAGACAGTTTTTGCATGGTAACACATTCCTGGTAGAACTACATAGCAAAGTACAAAGTTCGTATCGGATGGACGAAATTAGTTGAAATAGACAGTTTTTGCATGGTAACACACTCCTGGTAGAACTACATAGCAAAGTACAAAGTTCGTATCGGATGGACAAAATTAGTTGAAATAGACAGTTTTTGCATGGTAACACATTCCTGGTAGAACTACATAGCAAAGTACAAAGTTCGTTTTGGATGGACGAAATTAGTTGAAATAGACAGTTTTTGCATGGTAACACACTCCTGGTAGAACTACATAGCAAAGCACAAAGTTCGTTTTGGATGGACGAAATTAGTTGAAATAGACAGTTTTTGCATGGTAACACATTCCTGGTAGAACTACATAGCAAAGCACAAAGTTCGTTTTGGATGGACGAAATTAGTTGAAATAGACAGTTTTTGCATGGTAACACACTCCTGGTAAAACTACATAGCAAAGCACAAAGTTCGTATCGGATGGACGAAATTAGTTGAAATAGACAGTTTTTGCATGGTAACACACTCCTGGTAGAACTACATAGCAAAGTACAAAGTTCGTATCGGATGGACGAAATTAGTTGAAATAGACAGTTTTTGCATGGTAACACACTCCTGGTAGAACTACATAGCAAAGTACAAAGTTCGTATCGGATGGACGAAATTAGTTGAAATAGACAGTTTTTGCATGGTAACACATTCCTGGTAGAACTACATAGCAAAGCACAAAGTTCGTTTTGGATGGACGAAATTAGTTGAAATAGACAGTTTTTGCATGGTAACACACTCCTGGTAGAACTACATAGCAAAGCACAAAGTTCGTATCGGATGGACGAAGTTAGATGAAATAGACAGTTTTTGCATGGTAACACACTCCTGGTAGAACTACATAGCAAAGTACAAAGTTCGTATCGGATGGACGAAATTAGTTGAAATAGACAGTTTTTGCATGGTAACACATTCCTGGTAGAACTACATAGCAAAGCACAAAGTTCGTTTTGGATGGACAAAATTAGTTGAAATAGACAGTTTTTGCATGGTAACACACTCCTGGTAGAACTACATAGCAAAGTACAAAGTTCGTTTTGGATGGACGAAATTAGTTGAAATAGACAGTTTTTGCATGGTAACACACTCCTGGTAGAACTACATAGCAAAGTACAAAGTTCGTATCGGATGGACGAAATTAGTTGAAATAGACAGTTTTTGCATGGTAACACATTCCTGGTAGAACTACATAGCAAAGCACAAAGTTCGTTTTGGATGGACGAAATTAGTTGAATTAGACAGTTTTTGCATGGTAACACACTCCTGGTAGAACTACATAGCAAAGTACAAAGTTCGTATCGGATGGACGAAATTAGTTGAATTAGACAGTTTTTGCATGGTAACACACTCCTGGTAGAACTACATAGCAAAGCACAAAGTTCGTATCGGATGGACGAAATTAGTTGAAATAGACAGTTTTTGCATGGTAACACACTCCTGGTAGAACTACATAGCAAAGTACAAAGTTCGTATCGGATGGACGAAATTAGTTGAAATAGATAGTTTTTGCATGGTAACACACTCCTGGTAGAACTACATAGCAAAGCACAAAGTTCGTTTTGGATGGACGAAATTAGTTGAAATAGACAGTTTTTGCATGGTAACACACTCCTGGTAGAACTACATAGCAAAGTACAAAGTTCGTATCGGATGGACGAAATTAGTTGAAATAGACAGTTTTTGCATGGTAACACACTTCTGGTAGAACTACATAGCAAAGTACAAAGTTCGTATCGGATGGACGAAATTAGTTGAAATAGACAGTTTTTGCATGGTAATACACTCCTGGTAGAACTACATAGCAAAGCACAAAGTTCGTTTTGGATGGACGAAATTAGTTGAAATAGACAGTTTTTGCATGGTAACACATTCCTGGTAGAACTACATAGCAAAGTACAAAGTTCGTATCGGATGGACGAAATTAGTTGAAATAGACAGTTTTTGCATGGTAACACACTCCTGGTAGAACTACATAGTAAAGTACAAAGTTCGTATCGGATGGACGAAATAAGTTGAAATAGACAGTTTTTGCATGGTAACACATTCCTGGTAGAACTACATAGCAAAGTACAAAGTTCGTTTTGGATGGACGAAATTAGTAGAAATAGACAGTTTTTGCATGGTAACACACTCCTGGTAGAACTACATAGCAAAGTACAAAGTTCGTTTTGGATGGACGAAATTAGTTGAAATAGACAGTTTTTGCATGGTAACACACTCCTGGTAGAACTACATAGCAAAGCACAAAGTTCGTTTTGGATGGACGAAATTAGTTGAAATAGACAGTTTTTGCATGGTAACACATTCCTGGTAGAACTACATAGCAAAGTACAAAGTTCGTTTTGGATGGACGAAATTAGTTGAAATAGACAGTTTTTGCATGGTAACACACTCCTGGTAGAACTACATAGCAAAGCACAAAGTTCGTATCGGATGGACGAAATTAGTTGAAATAGACAGTTTTTGCATGGTAACACACTCCTGGTAGAACTACATAGCAAAGTACAAAGTTCGTATCGGATGGACGAAATTAGTTGAAATAGACAGTTTTTGCATGGTAACACACTCCTGGTAGAACTACATAGCAAAGTACAAAGTTCGTATCGGATGGACGAAATTAGTTGAAATAGACAGTTTTTGCATGGTAACACATTCCTGGTAGAACTACATAGCAAAGTACAAAGTTCGTATCGGATGGACGAAATTAGTTGAATTTGACAGTTTTTGCATGGTAACACACTCCTGGTAGAACTACATAGCAAAGTACAAAGTTCGTATCGGATGGACGAAATTAGTTGTATTAGACAGTTTTTGCATGGTAACACACTCCTGGTAGAACTACATAGCAAAGTACAAAGTTCGTATCGGATGGACGAAATTAGTTGAAATAGACAGTTTTTGCATGGTAACGCACTCCTGGTAGAACTACATAGCAAAGCACAAAGTTCGTTTTGGATGGACGAAATTAGTTGAAATAGACAGTTTTTGCATGGTAACACACTCCTGGTAGAACTACATAGCAAAGTACAAAGTTCGTATCGAATGGACGAAATTAGTTGAAATAGACAGTTTTTGCATGGTAACACACTCCTGGTAGAACTACATAGCAAAGCACAAAGTTCGTATCGGATGGACGAAATTAGTTGAAATAGACAGTTTTTGCATGGTAACACACTCCTGGTAGAACTACATAGCAAAGTACAAAGTTCGTATCGGATGGACGAAATTAGTTGAAATAGACAGTTTTTGCATGGTAACACACTCCTGGTAGAACTACATAGCAAAGTACAAAGTTCGTTTTGGATGGACGAAATTAGTTGAAATAGACAGTTTTTGCATGGTAACACATTCCTGGTAGAACTACATAGCAAAGTACAAAGTTCGTATCGGATGGACGAAATTAGTTGAATTTGACAGTTTTTGCATGGTAACACACTCCTGGTAGAACTACATAGCAAAGTACAAAGTTCGTATCGGATGGACGAAATTAGTTGTATTAGACAGTTTTTGCATGGTAACACACTCCTGGTAGAACTACATAGCAAAGTACAAAGTTCGTATCGGATGGACGAAATTAGTTGAAATAGACAGTTTTTGCATGGTAACACACTCCTGGTAGAACTACATAGCAAAGCACAAAGTTCGTATCGGATGGACGAAATTAGTTGAAATAGACAGTTTTTGCATGGTAACACACTCCTGGTAGAACTACATAGCAAAGTACAAAGTTCGTATCGAATGGACGAAATTAGTTGAAATAGACAGTTTTTGCATGGTAACACACTCCTGGTAGAACTACATAGCAAAGCACAAAGTTCGTTTTGGATGGACGAAATTAGTTGAAATAGACAGTTTTTGCATGGTAACACACTCCTGGTAGAACTACATAGCAAAGTACAAAGTTCGTATCGGATGGACGAAATTAGTTGAAATAGACAGTTTTTGCATGGTAACACACTCCTGGTAGAACTACATAGCAAAGCACAAAGTTCGTATCGGATGGACGAAATTAGTTGAAATAGACAGTTTTTGCATGGTAACACACTACTGGTAGAACTACATAGCAAAGTACAAAGTTCGTATCGGATGGACGAAATAAGTTGAAATAGACAGTTTTTGCATGGTAACACACTCCTGGTAGAACTACATAGCAAAGCACAAAGTTCGTTTTAGATGGACGAAATTAGTTGATATAGACAGTTTTTGCATGGTAACACACTCCAGGTAGAACTACATAGCAAAGCACAAAGTTCGTATCGGATGGACGAAATTAGCTGAAATAGACAGTTTTTGCATGGTAACACATTCCTGGTAGAACTACATAGTAAAGTACAAAGTTCGTTTTGGATGGACGAAATTAGTTGAAATAGACAGTTTTTGCATGGTGACACATTCCTGGTAGAACTACATAGCAAAGCACAAAGTTCGTATCGGATGGACGAAATTAGTTGGAATAGACAGTTTTTGCATGGTAACACACTCCTGGTAGAACTACATAGCAAAGCACAAAGTTCGTATCGGATGGACGAAATTAGTTGAAATAGACAGTTTTTGCATGGTAACACACTCCTGGTAGAACTACATAGCAAAGTACAAAGTTCGTATCGGATGGACGAAATTAGTTGAAATAGACAGTTTTTGCATGGTAACACACTCCTGGTAGAACTACATAGCAAAGCACAAAGTTCGTTTTGGATGGACAAAATTAGTTGAAATAGACAGTTTTTGCATGGTAACACACTCCTGGTAGAACTACAAAGCAAAGCACAAAGTTCGTATCGAATGGACGAAATTAGTTGAAATAGACAGTTTTTGCATGGTAACACACTCCTGGTAGAACTACATAGCAAAGTACAAAGTTCGTATCGGATGGACGAAATTAGTTGAAATAGACAGTTTTTGCATGGTAACACACTCCTGGTAGAACTACATAGCAAAGTACAAAGTTCGTATCGAATGGACGAAATTAGTTGAATTTGACAGTTTTTGCATGGTAACACACTCCTGGTAGAACTACATAGCAAAGTACAAAGTTCGTTTTGGTTAGACGAAATTAGTTGAAATAGACAGTTTTTGCATGGTAACACACTCCTGGTAGAACTACATAGCAAAGTACAAGATTCGTATCGGATGGACGAAATTAGTTGAAATAGACAGTTTTTGCATGGTAACACACTCCTGGTAGAACTACATAGCAAAGTACAAAGTTCGTATCGGATGGACGAAATAAGTTGAAATAGACAGTTTTTGCATGGTAACACACTCCTGGTAGAACTACATAGCAAAGCACAAAGTTCGTATCGGATGGACGAAATTAGTTGAAATAGACAGTTTTTGCATGGTAACACACTCCTGGTAGAACTACATAGCAAAGTACAAAGTTCGTATCGGATGGACGAAATTAGTTGATATAGACAGTTTTTGCATGGTGACACATTCCTGGTAGAACTACATAGCAAAGCACAAAGTTCGTATCGGATGGACGAAATTAGTTGAAATAGACAGTTTTTGCATGGTAACACACTCCTGGTAGAACTACATAGCAAAGTACAAAGTTCGTATCGAATGGACAAAATTAGTTGAATTTGACAGTTTTTGCATGGTAACACACTCCTGGTAGAACTACATAGCAAAGTACAAAGTTCGTATCGGATGGACGAAATTAGTTGAAATAGACAGTTTTTGCATGGTAACACACTCCTGGTAGAACTACATAGCAAAGCACAAAGTTCGTTTTGGATGGACGAAATTAGTTGAAATAGACAGTTTTTGCATGGTAACACACTCCTGGTAGAACTACATAGCAAAGTACAAAGTTCGTATCGGATGGACGAAATTAGTTGAAATAGACAGTTTTTGCATGGTAACACACTCCTGGTAGAACTACATAGCAAAGCACAAAGTTCGTTTTGGATGGACAAAATTAGTTGAAATAGACAGTTTTTGCATGGTAACACACTCCTGGTAGAACTACATAGCAAAGTACAAAGTTCGTATCGGATGGACGAAATTAGTTGAAATAGATAGTTTTTGCATGGTAACACACTCCTGGTAGAACTACATAGCAAAGCACAAAGTTCGTTTTTGATGGACGAAATTAGTTGAAATAGACAGTTTTTGCATGGTAACACACTCCTGGTAGAACTACATAGCAAAGTACAAAGTTCGTATTGGATGGACGAAATTAGTTGAAATAGACAGTTTTTGCATGGTAACGCACTCCTGGTAGAACTACATAGCAAAGCACAAAGTTCGTTTTGGATGGACGAAATTAGTTGAAATAGACAGTTTTTGCATGGTAACACACTCCTGGAAGAACTACATAGCAAAGTACAAAGTTCGTATCGGATGGACGAAATTAGTTGAAATAGACAGTTTTTGCATGGTAACACACTCCTGGTAGAACTACATAGCAAAGCACAAAGTTCGTATCGGATGGACGAAATTAGTTGAAATAGACAGTTTTTGCATGGTAACACACTCCTGGTAGAACTACATAGCAAAGTACAAAATTTGTATCGAATGGACGAAATTAGTTGAAATAGACAGTTTTTGCATGGTAACACACTCCTGGTAGAACTACATAGCAAAGCACAAAGTTCGTTTTGGTTAGACGAAATTAGTTGAAATAGACAGTTTTTGCATGGTAACACACTCCTGGTAGAACTACATAGCAAAGTACAAAGTTCGTATCGGATGGACGAAATTAGTTGAAATTGACAGTTTTTGCATGGTAACACACTCCTGGTAGAACTACATAGCAAAGTACAAAGTTCGTATCGGATGGACGAAATTAGTTGAAATAGACAGTTTTTGCATGGTAACACACTCCTGGTAGAACTACATAGCAAAGCACAAAGTTCGTTTTGGATGGACGAAATTAGTTGAAATAGACAGTTTTTGCATGGTAACACACTCCTGGTAGAACAACATAGCAAAGCACAAAGTTCGTATCGGATGGACGAAATTAGCTGAAATAGACAGTTTTTGCATGGTAACACATTCCTGGTAGAACTACATAGTAAAGTACAAAGTTCGTTTTGGATGGACGAAATTAGTTGAAATAGACAGTTTTTGCATGGTGACACATTCCTGGTAGAACTACATAGCAAAGCACAAAGTTCGTATCGGATGGACGAAATTAGTTGGAATAGACAGTTTTTGCATGGTGACACATTCCTGGTAGAACTACATAGCAAAGCACAAAGTTCGTATCGGATGGACGAAATTAGTTGAAATAGACAGTTTTTGCATGGTAACATACTCCTGGTAGAACTACATAGCAAAGCACAAAGTTCGTATCGGATGGACGAATTAAGTTGAAATAGACAGTTTTTGCATGGTAACTCATTCCTGGTAAAACTACATAGCAAAGTACAAAGTTCGTTTCGGATGGACAAAATTAGTTGAAATAGACAGTTTTTGCATGGTAACACACTCCTGGTAGAACTACATAGCAAAGTACAAAGTTCGTATCGAATGGACGAAATTAGTTGAAATAGACAGTTTTTGCATGGTAACACACTCCTGGTAGAACTACATAGCAAAGTACAAAGTTCGTATCGGATGGACGAAATTAGTTGAAATAGACAGTTTTTGCATGGTAACACATTCCTGGTAGAACTACATAGCAAAGCACAAAGTTCGTTTTGGACTAACGAAATTAGTTGAAATAGACAGTTTTTGCATGGTAACACACTCCTGGTAGAACTACATAGCAAAGTACAAAGTTCGTATCGGATGGACGAAATTAGTTGAAATAGACAGTTTTTGCATGGTAACACACTCCTGGTAGAACTACATAGCAAAGTACAAAGTTCGTATCGGATGGACGAAATAAGTTGAAATAGATAGTTTTTGCATGGTAACACACTCCTGGTAGAACTACATAGCAAAGCACAAAGTTCGTATCGGATGGACGAAATTAGTTGAAATAGACAGTTTTTGCATGGTAACACACTCCTGGTAGAACTACATAGCAAAGTACAAAGTTCGTATCGGATGGACGAAATTAGTTGAAATAGACAGTTTTTGCATGGTAACACACTCCTGGTAGAACTACATAGCAAAGTACAAAGTTCGTATCGAATGGACGAAATTAGTTGAAATAGACAGTTTTTGCATGGTAACACACTCCTGGTAGAACTACATAGCAAAGTACAAAGTTCGTATCGGATGGACGAAATTAGTTGAAATAGACAGTTTTTGCATGGTAACACATTCCTGGTAGAACTACATAGCAAAGCACAAAGTTCGTTTTGGACTAACGAAATTAGTTGAAATAGACAGTTTTTGCATGGTAACACACTCCTGGTAGAACTACATAGCAAAGCACAAAGTTCGTTTTGGATGGACGAAATTAGTTGAAATAGACAGTTTTTGCATGGTAACACACTCCTGGTAGCACTACATAGCAAAGTACAAAGTTCGTATCGGATGGACGAAATTAGTTGAAATAGATAGTTTTTGCATGGTAACACACTCCTGGTAGAACTACATAGCAAAGCACAAAGTTCGTTTTGGATGGACGAAATTAGTTGAATTTGACAGTTTTTGCATGGTAACACACTCCTGGTAGAACTACATAGCAAAGCACAAAGTTCGTATCGGATGGACGAAATTAGTTGAAATAGACAGTTTTTGCATGGTAACACACTCCTGGTAGAACTACATAGCAAAGCACAAAGTTCGTTTTGGATGGACGAAATTAGTTGAAATAGACAGTTTTTGCATGGTAACACACTCCTGGTAGAACTACATAGCAAAGCACAAAGTTCGTATCGGATGGACGAAATTAGTTGAAATAGACAGTGTTTGCATGGTAACACACTCCTGGTAGAACTACATAGCAAAGCACAAAGTTCGTTTTGGATGGACGAAATTAGTTGAATTAGACAGTTTTTGCATGGTAACACACTCCTGGTAGAACTACATAGCAAAGTACAAAGTTCGTATCGGATGGACAAAATTAGTTGAAATAGACAGTTTTTGCATGGTAACACACTCCTGGTAGAACTACATAGCAAAGTACAAAGTTCGTATCGGATGGACGAAATTAGTTGAAATAGACAGGTTTTGCATGGTAACACACTCCTGGTAGAACTACATAGCAAAGCACAAAGTTCGTTTTGGATGGACGAAATTAGTTGAAATAGACAGTTTTTGCATGGTAACACATTCCTGGTAGAACTACATAGCAAAGTACAAAGTTCGTATCGGATGGACGAAATTAGTTGAAATAGACAGTTTTTGCATGGTAACACACTCCTGGTAGAACTACATAGCAAAGTACAAAGTTCGTATCGGATGGACGAAATTAGTTGCAATAGACAGTTTTTGCATGGTAACACACTCCTGGTAGAACTACATAGCAAAGTACAAAGTTCGTATCGGATGGACAAAATTAATTAAAATAGACAGTTTTTGCATGGTAACACATTCCTGGTAGAACTACATAGCAAAGTACAAAGTTCGTTTTGGATGGACGAAATAAGTTGAAATAGACAGTTTTTGCATGGTAACACACTCCTGGTAGAACTACATAGCAAAGCACAAAGTTCGTTTTGGATGGACGAAATTAGTTGAAATAGACAGTTTTTGCATGGTAACACATTCCTGGTAGAACTACATAGCAAAGTACAAAGTTCGTATCGGATGGACGAAATTAGTTGAAATAGACAGTTTTTGCATGGTAACACACTCCTGGTAGAACTACATAGCAAAGTACAAAGTTCGTATCGGATGGACGAAATTAGTTGAAATAGACAGTTTTTGCATGGTAACACACTCCTGGTAGAACTACATAGCAAAGTACAAAGTTCGTATCGGATGGACGAAATTAGTTGAAATAGACAGTTTTTGCATGGTAACACATTCCTGGTAGAACTACATAGCAAAGTACAAAGTTCGTATCGGATGGACGAAATTAGTTAAATTTGACAGTTTTTGCATGGTAACACACTCCTGGTAGAACTACATAGCAAAGTACAAAGTTCGTATCGGATGGACGAAATTAGTTGCAATAGACAGTTTTTGCATGGTAACACACTCCTGGTAGAACTACATAGCAAAGTACAAAGTTCGTATCGGATGGACAAAATTAGTTGAAATAGACAGTTTTTGCATGGTAACACATTCCTGGTAGAACTACATAGCAAAGTACAAAGTTCGTTTTGGATGGACGAAATTAGTTGAAATAGACAGTTTTTGCATGGTAACACACTCCTGGTAGAACTACATAGCAAAATACAAAGTTCGTATCGGATGGACGAAATTAGTTGAAATAGACAGTTTTTGCATGGTAACACACTCCTGGTAGAACTACATAGCAAAGTACAAAGTTCGTATCGGATGGACGAAATTAGTTGAAATAGACAGTTTTTGCATGGTAACACACTCCTGGTAGAACTACATAGCAAAGTACAAAGTTCGTATCGAATGGACGAAATTAGTTGAAATAGACAGTTTTTGCATGGTAACACACTCCTGGTAGAACTACATAGCAAAGTACAAAGTTCGTATCGGATGGACGAAATTAGTTGAAATAGACAGTTTTTGCATGGTAACACATTCCTGGTAGAACTACATAGCAAAGCACAAAGTTCGTTTTGGACTAACGAAATAAGTTGAAATAGACAGTTTTTGCATGGTAACACACTCCTGGTAGAACTACATAGCAAAGCACAAAGTTCGTTTTGGATGGACGAAATTAGTTGAAATAGACAGTTTTTGCATGGTAACACACTCCTGGTAGCAGTACATAGCAAAGTACAAAGTTCGTATCGGATGGACGAAATTAGTTGAAATAGATAGTTTTTGCATGGTAACACACTCCTGGTAGAACTACATAGCAAAGCACAAAGTTCGTTTTGGATGGACGAAATAAGTTGAAATAGACAGTTTTTGCATGGTAACACACTCCTGGTAGAACTACATAGCAAAGCACAAAGTTCGTATCGGATGGACGAAATTAGTTGAAATAGACAGTTTTTGCATGGTAACACACTCCTGGTAGAACTACATAGCAAAGCACAAAGTTCGTTTTGGATGGACGAAATTAGTTGAATTAGACAGTTTTTGCATGGTAACACACTCCTGGTAGAACTACATAGCAAAGTACAAAGTTCGTATCGGATGGACGAAATTAGTTGAAATAGACAGTTTTTGCATGGTAACACACTCCTGGTAGAACTACATAGCAAAGTACAAAGTTCGTATCGGATGGACGAAATTAGTTGAAATAGACAGTTTTTGCATGGTAACACACTCCTGGTAGAACTACATAGCAAAGCACAAAGTTCGTTTTGGATGGACGAAATTAGTTGAAATAGACAGTTTTTGCATGGTAACACACTCCTGGTAGAACTACAAAGCAAAGCACAAAGTTCGTATCGGATGGACGAAATTAGTTGAAATAGACAGTTTTTGCATGGTAACACACTCCTGGTAGAACTACATAGCAAAGTACAAAGTTCGTATCGGATGGACGAAATTAGTTGAAATAGACAGTTTTTGCATGGTAACACACTCCTGGTAGAACTACATAGCAAAGCACAAAGTTCGTTTTGGACTAACGAAATTAGTTGAAATAGACAGTTTTTGCATGGTAACACACTCCTGGTAGAACTACATAGCAAAGCACAAAGTTCGTTTTGGATGGACGAAATTAGTTGAATTAGACAGTTTTTGCATGGTAACACACTCCTGGTAGAACTACATAGCAAAGTACAAAGTTCGTATCGGATGGACGAAATTAGTTGAAATAGACAGTTTTTGCATGGTAACACACTCCTGGTAGAACTACATAGCAAAGCACAAAGTTCGTTTTGGATGGACGAAATTAGTTGAATTAGACAGTTTTTGCATGGTAACACACTCCTGGTAGAACTACATAGCAAAGTACAAAGTTCGTATCGGATGGACGAAATTAGTTGAAATAGACAGTTTTTGCATGGTAACACACTCCTGGTAGAACTACATAGCAAAGTACAAAGTTCGTATCGGATGGACGAAATTAGTTGAAATAGACAGTTTTTGCATGGTAACACATTCCTGGTAGAACTACATAGCAAAGCACAAAGTTCGTTTTGGACTAACGAAATTAGTTGAAATAGACAGTTTTTGCATGGTAACACACTCCTGGTAGAACTACATAGCAAAGCACAAAGTTCGTTTTGGATGGACGAAATTAGTTGAATTAGACAGTTTTTGCATGGTAACACACTCCTGGTAGAACTACATAGCAAAGTACAAAGTTCGTATCGGATGGACGAAATTAGTTGAAATAGACAGTTTTTGCATGGTAACACACTCCTGGTAGAACTACATAGCAAAGCACAAAGTTCGTTTTGGATGGACGAAATTAGTTGAAATAGACAGTTTTTGCATGGTAACACACTCCTGGTAGAACTACATAGCAAAGTACAAAGTTCGTATCGGATGGACGAAATTAGTTGAAATAGACAGTTTTTGCATGGTAACACACTCCTGGTAGCACTACATAGCAAAGTACAAAGTTCGTATCGGATGGACGAAATTAGTTGAAATAGATAGTTTTTGCATGGTAACACACTCCTGGTAGAACTACATAGCAAAGCACAAAGTTCGTTTTGGATGGACGAAATTAGTTGAAATAGACAGTTTTTGCATGGTAACACACTCCTGGTAGAACTACATAGCAAAGCACAAAGTTCGTATCGGATGGACGAAATTAGTTGAAATAGACAGTTTTTGCATGGTAACACACTCCTGGTAGAACTACATAGCAAAGCACAAAGTTCGTTTTGGATGGACGAAATTAGTTGAATTAGACAGTTTTTGCATGGTAACACACTCCTGGTAGAACTACATAGCAAAGTACAAAGTTCGTATCGGATGGACGAAATTAGTTGAAATAGACAGTTTTTGCATGGTAACACACTCCTGGTAGAACTACATAGCAAAGCACAAAGTTCGTTTTGGATGGACGAAATTAGTTGAAATAGACAGTTTTTGCATGGTAACACACTCCTGGTAGAACTACATAGCAAAGCACAAAGTTCGTATCGGATGGACGAAATTAGTTGAAATAGACAGTTTTTGCATGGTAACACACTCCTGGTAGAACTACATAGCAAAGCACAAAGTTCGTTTTGGATGGACGAAATTAGTTGAAATAGACAGTTTTTGCATGGTAACACACTCCTGGTAGAACTACATAGCAAAGTACAAAGTTCGTATCGGATGGACGAAATTAGTTGAAATAGACAGTTTTTGCATGGTAACACACTCCTGGTAGAACTACATAGCAAAGCACAAAGTTCGTTTTGGATGGACGAAATTAGTTGAAATAGACAGTTTTTGCATGGTAACACACTCCTGGTAGAACTACATAGCAAAGTACAAAGTTCGTATCGGATGGACGAAATTAGTTGAAATAGACAGTTTTTGCATGGTAACACACTCCTGGTAGAACTACATAGCAAAGTACAAAGTTCGTATCGGATGGACGAAATTAGTTGAAATAGACAGTTTTTGCATGGTAACACACTCCTGGTAGAACTACATAGCAAAGCACAAAGTTCGTATCGGATGGACGAAATTAGTTTAATTAGACAGTTTTTGCATGGTAACACACTCCTGGTAGAACTACATAGCAAAATACAAAGTTCGTATCGGATGGACGAAATTAGTTGAAATAGACAGTTTTTGCATGGTAACACACTCCTGGTAGAACTACATAGCAAAGCACAAAGTTCGTTTTGGATGGACGAAATTAGTTGAATTAGACAGTTTTTGCATGGTAACACACTCCTGGTAGAACTACATAGCAAAGTACAAAGTTCGTATCGGATGGACGAAATTAGTTGAAATAGACAGTTTTTGCATGGTAACACACTCCTGGTAGAACTACATAGCAAAGTACAAAGTTCGTATCGGATGGACGAAATTAGTTGAAATAGACAGTTTTTGCATGGTAACACACTCCTGGTAGAACTACATAGCAAAGCACAAAGTTCGTTTTGGATGGACGAAATTAGTTGAAATAGACAGTTTTTGCATGGTAACACACTCCTGGTAGCACTACATAGCAAAGTACAAAGTTCGTATCGGATGGACGAAATTAGTTGAAATAGATAGTTTTTGCATGGTAACACACTCCTGGTAGAACTACATAGCAAAGCACAAAGTTCGTTTTGGATGGACGAAATTAGTTGAAATAGACAGTTTTTGCATGGTAACACACTCCTGGTAGAACTACATAGCAAAGCACAAAAATCGTATCGGATGGACGAAATTAGTTGAAATAGACAGTTTTTGCATGGTAACACACTCCTGGTAGAACTACATAGCAAAGCACAAAGTTCGTTTTGGATGGACGAAATTAGTTGAAATAGACAGTTTTTGCATGGTAACACACTCCTGGTAGCACTACATAGCAAAGTACAAAGTTCGTATCGGATGGACGAAATTAGTTGAAATAGATAGTTTTTGCATGGTAACACACTCCTGGTAGAACTACATAGCACAGCACAAAGTTCGTTTTGGATGGACGAAATTAGTTGAATTAGACAGTTTTTGCATGGTAACACACTCCTGGTAGAACTACATAGCAAAGTACAAAGTTCGTATCGGATGGACGAAATTAGTTGAAATAGACAGTTTTTGCATGGTAACACACTCCTGGTAGAACTACATAGCAAAGCACAAAGTTCGTTTTGGATGGACGAAATTAGTTGAAATAGACAGTTTTTGCATGGTAACACACTCCTGGTAGAACTACATAGCAAAGCACAAAGTTCGTATCGGATGGACGAAATTAGTTGAAATAGACAGTTTTTGCATGGTAACACACTCCTGGTAGAACTACATAGCAAAGTACAAAGTTCGTATCGGATGGACGAAATTAGTTGAAATAGACAGTTTTTGCATGGTAACACACTCCTGGTAGAACTACATAGCAAAGTACAAAGTTCGTATCGGATGGACGAAATTAGTTGAAATAGATAGTTTTTGCATGGTAACACACTCCTGGTAGAACTACATAGCAAAGCACAAAGTTCGTTTTGGATGGACGAAATTAGTTGAAATAGACAGTTTTTGCATGGTAACACACTCCTGGTAGAACTACATAGCAAAGTACAAAGTTCGTATCGGATGGACGAAATTAGTTGCAATAGACAGTTTTTGCATGGTAACACATTCCTGGTAGAACTACATAGCAAAGTACAAAGTTCGTATCGGATGGACGAAATTAGTTGAAATAGACAGTTTTTGCATGGTAACACATTCCTGGTAGAACTACATAGCAAAGTACAAAGTTCGTATCGGATGGACGAAATTAGTTGAAATAGACACTTTTTGCATGGTAACACATTCCTGGTAGAACTACATAGCAAAGTACCAAGTTCGTATCGGATGGACGAAATTAGTTGAAATAGACAGTTTTTGCATGGTAACACACTCCTGGTAGAACTACATAGCAAAGTACAAAGTTCGTATCGGATGGACGAAATTAGTTGAAATAGACAGTTTTTGCATGGTAACACATTCCTGGTAGAACTACATAGCAAAGTACAAAGTTCGTATCGGATGGACGAAATTAGTTGAAATAGACAGTTTTTGCATGGTAACACATTCCTGGTAGAACTACATAGCAAAGTACAAAGTTCGTATCGGATGGACGAAATTAGTTGAAATAGACAGTTTTTGCATGGTAACACATTCCTGGTAGAACTACATAGCAAAGTACCAAGTTCGTATCGGATGGACGAAATTAGTTGAAATAGACAGTTTTTGCATGGTAACACACTCCTGGTAGAACTACATAGCAAAGTACAAAGTTCGTATCGGATGGACGAAATTAGTTGAAATAGACAGTTTTTGCATGGTAACACATTCCTGGTAGAACTACATAGCAAAGTACCAAGTTCGTATCGGATGGACGAAATTAGTTGAAATAGACACTTTTTGCATGGTAACACATTCCTGGTAGAACTACATAGCAAAGTACCAAGTTCGTATCGGATGGACGAAATTAGTTGAAATAGACAGTTTTTGCATGGTAACACACTCCTGGTAGAACTACATAGCAAAGTACAAAGTTCGTATCGGATGGACGAAATTAGTTGAAATAGACAGTTTTTGCATGGTAACACATTCCTGGTAGAACTACATAGCAAAGTACAAAGTTCGTATCGGATGGACGAAATTAGTTGAAATAGACAGTTTTTGCATGGTAACACATTCCTGGTAGAACTACATAGCAAAGTACAAAGTTCGTATCGGATGGACGAAATTAGTTGAAATAGACAGTTTTTGCATGGTAACACATTCCTGGTAGAACTACATAGCAAAGTACCAAGTTCGTATCGGATGGACGAAATTAGTTGAAATAGACAGTTTTTGCATGGTAACACACTCCTGGTAGAACTACATAGCAAAGTACAAAGTTCGTATCGGATGGACGAAATTAGTTGAAATAGACAGTTTTTGCATGGTAACACATTCCTGGTAGAACTACATAGCAAAGTACAAAGTTCGTATCGGATGGACGAAATTAGTTGAAATAGATAGTTTTTGCATGGTAACACACTCCTGGTAGAACTACATAGCAAAGTACAAAGTTCGTATCGGATGGACGAAATTAGTTGAAATAGACAGTTTTTGAATGGTAACACATTCCTGGTAGAACTACATAGCAAAGTACAAAGTTCGTATCGGATGGACGAAATTAGTTGAAATAGACAGTTTTTGCATGGTAACACATTCCTGGTAGAACTACATAGCAAAGTACCAAGTTCGTATCGGATGGACGAAATTAGTTGAAATAGACAGTTTTTGCATGGTAACACACTCCTGGTAGAACTACATAGCAAAGCACAAAGTTCGTTTTGGATGGACGAAATTAGTTGAAATAGACAGTTTTTGCATGGTAACACACTCCTGGTAGCACTACATAGCAAAGTACAAAGTTCGTATCGGATGGACGAAATTAGTTGAAATAGATAGTTTTTGCATGGTAACACACTCCTGGTAGAACTACATAGCAAAGTACAAAGTTCGTATCGGATGGACGAAATTAGTTGAAATAGACAGTTTTTGAATGGTAACACATTCCTGGTAGAACTACATAGCAAAGTACAAAGTTCGTATCGGATGGACGAAATTAGTTGAAATAAACAGTTTTTGCATGGTAACACATTCCTGGTAGAACTACATAGCAAAGTACCAAGTTCGTATCGGATGGACGAAATTAGTTGAAATAGACAGTTTTTGCATGGTAACACATTCCTGGTAGAACTACATAGCAAAGTACCAAGTTCGTATCGGATGGACGAAATTAGTTGAAATAGACAGTTTTTGCATGGTAACACATTCCTGGTAGAACTACATAGCAAAGTACCAAGTTCGTATCGGATGGACGAAATAAGTTGAAATAGACAGTTTTTGCATGGTAACACACTCCTGGTAGAACTACATAGCAAAGTACAAAGTTCGTATCGGATGGACGAAATTAGTTGAAATAGACAGTTTTTGCATGGTAACACATTCCTGGTAGAACTACATAGCAAAGTACAAAGTTCGTATCGGATGGAAAAAATTAGTTGAAATAGACAGTTTTTGCATGGTAACACATTCCTGGTAGAACTACATAGCAAAGTACAAAGTTCGTATCGGATGGACGATATTAGTTGAAATAGACAGTTTTTGCATGGTAACACATTCCTGGTAGAACTACATAGCAAAGTACCAAGTTCGTATCGGATGGACGAAATTAGTTGAAATAGACAGTTTTTGCATGGTAACACATTCCTGGTAGAACTACATAGCAAAGTACAAAGTTCGTATCGGATGGACGAAATTAGTTGAAATAGACAGTTTTTGCATGGTAACACATTCCTGGTAGAACTACATAGCAAAGTACCAAGTTCGTATCGGATGGACGAAATTAGTTGAAATAGACAGTTTTTGCATGGTAACACATTCCTGGTAGAACTACATAGCAAAGTACAAAGTTCGTATCGGATGGACGAAATTAGTTGAAATAGACAGTTTTTGCATGGTAACACATTCCTGGTAGAACTACATAGCAAAGTACAAAGTTCGTATCGGATGGACGAAATTAGTTGAAATAGACAGTTTTTGCATGGTAACACATTCCTGGAAGAACTACACAGTAAAGTACAAAGTTAGTATCGGATGGACGAAATTAGTTAAAATAGACAGTTTTTGCATGGTAACACATTCCTGGTAGAACTACACAGTAAAGTACAAAGTTAGTATCGGATGGACGAAATTAGTTGAAATAGACAGTTTTTGCATGGTAACACATTCCTGGAAGAACTACACAGTAAAGTACTAAGTTAGTATCGGATGGACGAAATTAGTTGAAATAGACAGTTTTTGCATGGTAACACATTCCTGGTAGAACTACATAGCACAGTACAAAGTTCGTATTGGATGGACGAAATAAGTTGACAAGGACAGTTTTTGCATGGTAACACATTCCTGGTAGAACTACACAGTAAAGTACAAAGTTAGTATCGGATGGACGAAATTAGTTGAAATAGACAGTTTTTGCATGGTAACACATTCCTGGTAGAACTACATAGCAAAGTACAAAGTTCGTATCGGATGGACGAAATTAGTTGAAAAAGACAGTTTTTGCATGGTAACACATTCCTGGTAGAACTACACAGTAAAGTACAAAGTTAGTATCGGATGGACGAAATTAGTTGAAATAGACAGTTTTTGCATAGTAACACATTCCTGGTAGAACTACATAGCAAAGTACAAAGTTCGTATCGGATGGACGAAATTAGTTGAAAACGACAGTTTTTGCATGGTAACACATTCCTGGTAGAACTACACAGTAAAGTACAAAGTTAGTATCGGATGGACGAAATTAGTTGAAATAGACAGTTTTTGTATGGTAACACATTCCTGGTAGAACTACATAGCACAGTACAAAGTTCGTATTGGATGGACGAAATTAGTTGAAATAGACAGTTTTTGCATGGTAACACATTCCTGGTAGAACTACATAGCAAAGTACAAAGTTCGTATTGGATGGACGAAATAAGTTGACAAGGACAGTTTTTGCATGGTAACACATTCCTGGTAGAACTACACAGTAAAGTACAAAGTTAGTATCGGATGGACGAAATTAGTTGAAATAGACAGTTTTTGCATGGTAACACATTCCTGGAAGAACTACACAGTAAAGTACAAAGTTAGTATTGGATGGACGAAATAAGTTGAAATAGACAGTTTTTGCATGGTAACACATTCCTGGAAGAACCACACAGTAAAGTACAAAGTTAGTATCGGATGAACGAAATTAGTTGAAATAGACAGTTTTTGCATGGTAACACATTCCTAGTAGAACTACACAGTAAAGTACAAAGTTAGTATCGGATGGACGAAATTAGTTGAAATAGACAGTTTTTGCATGGTAACACATTCCTGGAAGAACTACACATTAAAGTACAAAGTTAGTATTGGATGGACGAAATTAGTTGAAATAGACAGTTTTTGCATGGTAACACATTCCTGGTAGAACTACACAGTAAAGTACAAAGTTAGTATCGGATGGACGAAATTAGTTGAAATAGACAGTTTTTGCATGGTAACACATTCCTGGTAGAACTACACAGTAAAGTACAAAGTTAGTATCGGATGGACGAAATTAGTTGAAATAGACAGTTTTTGCATGGTAACACATTCCTGGTAGAACTACACAGTAAAGTACAAAGTTAGTATCGGATGGACGAAATTAGTTGAAATAGACAGTTTTTGCATGGTAACACATTCCTGGTAGAACTACACAGTAAAGTACAAAGTTAGTATCGGATGGACGAAATTAGTTGCAATAGACAGTTTTTGCATGGTAACACATTCCTGGAAGAACTACACAGTAAAGTACAAAGTTAGTATTGGATGGACGAAATTAGTTGAAATAGACAGTTTTTGCATGGTAACACATTCCTGGTAGAACTACACAGTAAAGTACAAAGTTAGTATCGGATGGACGAAATTAGTTGAAATAGACAGTTTTTGCATGGTAACACATTCCTGGAAGAACTACACAGTAAAGTACAAAGTTAGTATCGGATGGACGAAATTAGTTGAAATAGACAGTTTTTGCATGGTAACACATTCCTGGAAGAACTACACAGTAAAGTACTAAGTTAGTATCGGATGGACGAAATTAGTGGAAATAGACAGTTTTTGCATGGTAACACATTCCTGGAAGAACTACACAGTAAAGTACTAAGTTAGTATCGGATGGACGAATTAAGTTGAAATAGACAGTTTTTGCATGGTAACACATTCCTGGTAGAACTACACAGTAAAGAACAAAGTTAGTATCGGATGGACGAAATTAGTTGAAATAGACAGTTTTTGCATGGTAACACATTCCTGGTAGAACTACACAGTAAAGTACAAAGTTAGTATCGGATGAACGAAATTAGTTGAAATAGACAGTTTTTGCATGGTAACACATTCCTGGTAGAACTACACAGTAAAGTACAAAGTTAGTATCGGATGGACGAAATTAGTTGAAATAGACAGTTTTTGCATGGTAACACATTCCTGGAAGAACTACACAGTAAAGTACAAAGTTAGTATTGGATGGACGAAATTAGTTGAAATAGACAGTTTTTGCATGGTAACACATTCCTGGAAGAACCACACAGTAAAGTACAAAGTTAGTATCGGATGGACGAAATTAGTTGAAATAGACAGTTTTTGCATGGTAACACATTCCTGGAAGAACTACACAGTAAAGTACTAAGTTAGTATCGGATGGACGAATTAAGTTGAAATAGACAGTTTTTGCATGGTAACACATTCCTGGAAGAACTACACAGTAAAGTACAAAGTTCGTATCGGATAAACGAAATTAGTTGAAATAGACAGTTTTTGCATGGTAACACATTCCTGGAAGAACTACACAGTAAAGTACAAAGTTAGTATTGGATGGACGAAATAAGTTGAAATAGACAGTTTTTGCATGGTAACACATTCCTGGAAGAACCACACAGTAAAGTACAAAGTTAGTATCGGATGAACGAAATTAGTTGAAATAGACAGTTTTTGCATGGTAACACATTCCTGGAAGAACTACACAGTAAAGTACTAAGTTAGTAACGGATGGACGAAATTAGTTGAAATAGACAGTTTTTGCATGGTAACACATTCCTGGAAGAACTACACAGTAAAGTACAAAGTTAGTATTGGATGGACGAAATAAGTTGAAATAGACAGTTTTTGCATGGTAACACATTCCTGGAAGAACTACACAGTAAAGTACAAAGTTCGTATCGGATGGACGAAATTAGTTGAAATAGACAGTTTTTGCATGGTAACACATTCCTGGTAGAACTACACAGTAAAGTACAAAGTTCGTATCGGATGGACGAATTTAGTTGAAATAGACAGTTTTTGCATGGTAACACATTCCTGGAAGAACCACACAGTAAAGTACAAAGTTAGTATCGGATGGACGAAATAAGTTGAAATAGACAGTTTTTGCATGGTAACACATTCCTGGAAGAACTACACAGTAAAGTACAAAGTTCGTATCGGATAAACGAAATTAGTTGAAATAGACAGTTTTTGCATGGTAACACATTCCTGGAAGAACTACACAGTAAAGTACAAAGTTAGTATTGGATGGACGAAATAAGTTGAAATAGACAGTTTTTGCATGGTAACACATTCCTGGAAGAACCACACAGTAAAGTACAAAGTTAGTATCGGATGAACGAAATTAGTTGAAATAGACAGTTTTTGCATGGTAACACATTCCTGGAAGAACTACACAGTAAAGTACTAAGTTAGTAACGGATGGACGAAATTAGTTGAAATAGACAGTTTTTGCATGGTAACACATTCCTGGTAGAACTACACAGTAAAGTACAAAGTTAGTATCGGATGAACGAAATTAGTTGAAATAGACAGTTTTTGCATGGTAACACATTCCTGGTAGAACTACACAGTAAAGTACAAAGTTAGTATCGGATGGACGAAATAAGTTGAAATAGACAGTTTTTGCATGGTAACACATTCCTGGTAGAACTACATAGCAAAGTACAAAGTTCGTATTGGATGGACGAAATTAGTTGAAATAGACAGTTTTTGCATGGTAACACATTCCTGGTAGAACTACACAGTAAAGTACAAAGTGAGTATTGGATGGACGAAATAAGTTGAAATAGACAGTTTTTGCATGGTAACACATTCCTGGAAGAACTACACAGCAAAGTACAAAGTTCGTATCGGATGGACGAAATAAGTTGAAATAGACAGTTTTCGATGGTAACACATTCCTGGAAGAACTACACAGTAAAGTACAAAGTTCGTATCGGATGGACGAATTAAGTTGAAATAGACAGTTTTTGCATGGTAACACATTCCTGGTAGAACTACACAGTAAAGTACAAAGTTAGTATCGGATGGACGAAATTAGTTGAAATAGACAGTTTTTGCATGGTAACACATTCCTGGTAGAACTACACAGTAAAGTACAAAGTTCGTATCGGATGGACGAATTTAGTTGAAATAGACAGTTTTTGCATGGTAACACATTCCTGGAAGAACCACACAGTAAAGTACAAAGTTAGTATCGGATGGACGAAATTAGTTGAAATAGACAGTTTTTGCATGGTAACACATTCCTGGAAGAACTACACAGTAAAGTACAAAGTTCGTATCGGATGGACGAAATAAGTTGAAATAGACAGTTTTTGCATGGTAACACATTCCTGGAAGAACCACACAGTAAAGTACAAAGTTAGTATCGGATGAACGAAATTAGTTGAAATAGACAGTTTTTGCATGGTAACACATTCCTGGTAGAACTACACAGTAAAGTACAAAGTTAGTATCGGATGGACGAAATTAGTTGAAATAGACAGTTTTTGCATGGTAACACATTCCTGGTAGAACTACACAGTAAAGTACAAAGTTAGTATCGGATGGACGAAATTAGTTGAAATAGACAGTTTTTGCATGGTAACACATTCCTGGTAGAACTACATAGCAAAGTACAAAGTTCGTATTGGATGGACGAAATAAGTTGAAATAGACAGTTTTTGCATGGTAACACATTCCTGGTAGAACTACATAGCAAAGTACAAAGTTCGTATTGGATGGACGAAATTAGTTGAAATAGACAGTTTTTGCATGGTAACACATTCCTGGTAGAACTACACAGTAAAGTACAAAGTTAGTATCGGATGGACGAAATTAGTTGAAATAGACAGTTTTTGCATGGTAACACATTCCTGGTAGAACTACATAGCAAAGTACAAAATTCGTATTGGATGGACGAAATAAGTTGAAATAGACAGTTTTTGCATGGTAACACATTCCTGGAAGAACTACACAGTAAAGTACAAAGTTCGTATTGGATGGACGAAATTAGTTGAAATAGACAGTTTTTGCATGGTAACACATTCCTGGTAGAACTACATAGCAAAGTACAAAGTTCGTATTGGATGGACGAAATTAGTTGAAATAGACAGTTTTTGCATGGTAACACATTCCTGGTAGAACTACACAGTAAAGTACAAAGTTAGTATCGGATGGACGAAATTAGTTGAAATAGACAGTTTTTGCATGGTAACACATTCCTGGTAGAACTACATAGCAAAGTACAAAATTCGTATTGGATGGACGAAATAAGTTGAAATAGACAGTTTTTGCATGGTAACACATTCCTGGAAGAACTACACAGTAAAGTACAAAGTTCGTATTGGATGGACGAAATTAGTTGAAATAGACAGTTTTTGCATGGTAACACATTCCTGGTAGAACTACACAGTAAAGTACAAAGTTAGTATCGGATGGACGAAATTAGTTGAAATAGACAGTTTTTGCATGGTAACACATTCCTGGAAGAACTACACAGTAAAGTACAAAGTTAGTATTGGATGGACGAAATAAGTTGAAATAGACAGTTTTTGCATGGTAACACATTCCTGGAAGAGCCACACAGTAAAGTACAAAGTTAGTATCGGATGAACGAAATTAGTTGAAATAGACAGTTTTTGCATGGTAACACATTCCTGGTAGAACTACATAGCAAAGTACAAAATTCGTATTGGATGGACGAAATAAGTTGAAATAGACAGTTTTTGCATGGTAACACATTCCTGGAAGAACTACACAGTAAAGTACAAAGTTCGTATTGGATGGACGAAATTAGTTGAAATAGACAGTTTTTGCATGGTAACACATTCCTGGTAGAACTACATAGCAAAGTACAAAGTTCGTATTGGATGGACGAAATTAGTTGAAAAAGACAGTTTTTGCATGGTAACACATTCCTGGTAGAACTACACAGTAAAGTACAAAGTTAGTATCGGATGGACGAAATTAGTTGAAATAGACAGTTTTTGCATGGTAACACATTCCTGGTAGAACTACATAGCAAAGTACAAAGTTCGTATTGGATGGACGAAATAAGTTGAAATAGACAGTTTTTGCATGGTAACACATTCCTGGTAGAACTACATAGCAAAGTACAAAGTTCGTATTGGATGGACGAAATTAGTTGAAATAGACAGTTTTTGCATGGTAACACATTCCTGGTAGAACTACACAGTAAAGTACAAAGTTAGTATCGGATGGACGAAATTAGTTGAAATAGACAGTTTTTGCATGGTAACACATTCCTGGAAGAACTACACAGTAAAGTACAAAGTTCGTATCGGATGGACGAAATAAGTTGAAATAGACAGTTTTTGCATGGTAACACATTCCTGGAAGAACCACACAGTAAAGTACAAAGTTAGTATCGGATGAACGAAATTAGTTGAAATAGACAGTTTTTGCATGGTAACACATTCCTGGTAGAACTACACAGTAAAGTACAAAGTTAGTATCGGATGGACGAAATTAGTTGAAATAGACAGTTTTTGCATGGTAACACATTCCTGGTAGAACTACACAGTAAAGTACAAAGTTAGTATCGGATGGACGAAATTAGTTGAAATAGACAGTTTTTGCATGGTAACACATTCCTGGTAGAACTACATAGCAAAGTACAAAGTTCGTATTGGATGGACGAAATAAGTTGAAATAGACAGTTTTTGCATGGTAACACATTCCTGGTAGAACTACATAGCAAAGTACAAAGTTCGTATTGGATGGACGAAATTAGTTGAAATAGACAGTTTTTGCATGGTAACACATTCCTGGTAGAACTACATAGCAAAGTACCAAGTTCGTATCGGATGGACGAAATTAGTTGAAATAGACAGTTTTTGCATGGTAACACATTCCTGGTAGAACTACATAGCAAAGTACCAAGTTCGTATCGGATGGACGAAATAAGTTGAAATAGACAGTTTTTGCATGGTAACACACTCCTGGTAGAACTACATAGCAAAGTACAAAGTTCGTATCGGATGGACGAAATTAGTTGAAATAGACAGTTTTTGCATGGTAACACATTCCTGGTAGAACTACATAGCAAAGTACAAAGTTCGTATCGGATGGAAAAAATTAGTTGAAATAGACAGTTTTTGCATGGTAACACATTCCTGGTAGAACTACATAGCAAAGTACAAAGTTCGTATCGGATGGACGATATTAGTTGAAATAGACAGTTTTTGCATGGTAACACATTCCTGGTAGAACTACATAGCAAAGTACAAAGTTCGTATCGGATGGACGAAATTAGTTGAAATAAACAGTTTTTGCATGGTAACACATTCCTGGTAGAACTACATAGCAAAGTACCAAGTTCGTATCGGATGGACGAAATTAGTTGAAATAGACAGTTTTTGCATGGTAACACATTCCTGGTAGAACTACATAGCAAAGTACCAAGTTCGTATCGGATGGACGAAATTAGTTGAAATAGACAGTTTTTGCATGGTAACACATTCCTGGTAGAACTACATAGCAAAGTACCAAGTTCGTATCGGATGGACGAAATAAGTTGAAATAGACAGTTTTTGCATGGTAACACACTCCTGGTAGAACTACATAGCAAAGTACAAAGTTCGTATCGGATGGACGAAATTAGTTGAAATAGACAGTTTTTGCATGGTAACACATTCCTGGTAGAACTACATAGCAAAGTACAAAGTTCGTATCGGATGGAAAAAATTAGTTGAAATAGACAGTTTTTGCATGGTAACACATTCCTGGTAGAACTACATAGCAAAGTACAAAGTTCGTATCGGATGGACGATATTAGTTGAAATAGACAGTTTTTGCATGGTAACACATTCCTGGTAGAACTACATAGCAAAGTACCAAGTTCGTATCGGATGGACGAAATTAGTTGAAATAGACAGTTTTTGCATGGTAACACATTCCTGGTAGAACTACATAGCAAAGTACAAAGTTCGTATCGGATGGACGAAATTAGTTGAAATAGACAGTTTTTGCATGGTAACACATTCCTGGTAGAACTACATAGCAAAGTACCAAGTTCGTATCGGATGGACGAAATTAGTTGAAATAGACAGTTTTTGCATGGTAACACATTCCTGGTAGAACTACATAGCAAAGTACAAAGTTCGTATCGGATGGACGAAATTAGTTGAAATAGACAGTTTTTGCATGGTAACACATTCCTGGTAGAACTACATAGCAAAGTACAAAGTTCGTATCGGATGGACGAAATTAGTTGAAATAGACAGTTTTTGCATGGTAACACATTCCTGGAAGAACTACACAGTAAAGTACAAAGTTAGTATCGGATGGACGAAATTAGTTGAAATAGACAGTTTTTGCATGGTAACACATTCCTGGTAGAACTACACAGTAAAGTACAAAGTTAGTATCGGATGGACGAAATTAGTTGAAATAGACAGTTTTTGCATGGTAACACATTCCTGGTAGAACTACATAGCACAGTACAAAGTTCGTATTGGATGGACGAAATAAGTTGACAAGGACAGTTTTTGCATGGTAACACATTCCTGGTAGAACTACACAGTAAAGTACAAAGTTAGTATCGGATGGACGAAATTAGTTGAAATAGACAGTTTTTGCATGGTAACACATTCCTGGTAGAACTACATAGCAAAGTACAAAGTTCGTATCGGATGGACGAAATTAGTTGAAAAAGACAGTTTTTGCATGGTAACACATTCCTGGTAGAACTACACAGTAAAGTACAAAGTTAGTATCGGATGGACGAAATTAGTTGAAATAGACAGTTTTTGCATAGTAACACATTTCTGGTAGAACTACATAGCAAAGTACAAAGTTCGTATCGGATGGACGAAATTAGTTGAAAACGACAGTTTTTGCATGGTAACACATTCCTGGTAGAACTACACAGTAAAGTACAAAGTTAGTATCGGATGGACGAAATTAGTTGAAATAGACAGTTTTTGTATGGTAACACATTCCTGGTAGAACTACATAGCACAGTACAAAGTTCGTATTGGATGGACGAAATTAGTTGAAATAGACAGTTTTTGCATGGTAACACATTCCTGGTAGAACTACATAGCAAAGTACAAAGTTCGTATTGGATGGACGAAATAAGTTGACAAGGACAGTTTTTGCATGGTAACACATTCCTGGTAGAACTACACAGTAAAGTACAAAGTTAGTATCGGATGGACGAAATTAGTTGAAATAGACAGTTTTTGCATGGTAACACATTCCTGGAAGAACTACACAGTAAAGTACAAAGTTAGTATTGGATGGACGAAATAAGTTGAAATAGACAGTTTTTGCATGGTAACACATTCCTGGAAGAACCACACAGTAAAGTACAAAGTTAGTATCGGATGAACGAAATTAGTTGAAATAGACAGTTTTTGCATGGTAACACATTCCTAGTAGAACTACACAGTAAAGTACAAAGTTAGTATCGGATGGACGAAATTAGTTGAAATAGACAGTTTTTGCATGGTAACACATTCCTGGAAGAACTACACATTAAAGTACAAAGTTAGTATTGGATGGACGAAATTAGTTGAAATAGACAGTTTTTGCATGGTAACACATTCCTGGTAGAACTACACAGTAAAGTACAAAGTTAGTATCGGATGGACGAAATTAGTTGAAATAGACAGTTTTTGCATGGTAACACATTCCTGGTAGAACTACACAGTAAAGTACAAAGTTAGTATCGGATGGACGAAATTAGTTGAAATAGACAGTTTTTGCATGGTAACACATTCCTGGTAGAACTACACAGTAAAGTACAAAGTTAGTATCGGATGGACGAAATTAGTTGAAATAGACAGTTTTTGCGTGGTAACACATTCCTGGAAGAACCACACAGTAAAGTACAAAGTTAGTATCGGATGGACGAAATTAGTTGAAATAGACAGTTTTTGCATGGTAACACATTCCTGGAAGAACTACACAGTAAAGTACTAAGTTAGTATCGGATGGACGAATTAAGTTGAAATAGACAGTTTTTGCATGGTAACACATTCCTGGTAGAACTACACAGTAAAGTACAAAGTTAGTATCGGATGGACGAAATTAGTTGAAATAGACAGTTTTTGCATGGTAACACATTCCTGGTAGAACTACACAGTAAAGTACAAAGTTAGTATCGGATGGACGAAATTAGTTGCAATAGACAGTTTTTGCATGGTAACACATTCCTGGAAGAACTACACAGTAAAGTACAAAGTTAGTATTGGATGGACGAAATTAGTTGAAATAGACAGTTTTTGCATGGTAACACATTCCTGGTAGAACTACACAGTAAAGTACAAAGTTAGTATCGGATGGACGAAATTAGTTGAAATAGACAGTTTTTGCATGGTAACACATTCCTGGAAGAACTACACAGTAAAGTACAAAGTTAGTATCGGATGGACGAAATTAGTTGAAATAGACAGTTTTTGCATGGTAACACATTCCTGGAAGAACTACACAGTAAAGTACTAAGTTAGTATCGGATGGACGAAATTAGTGGAAATAGACAGTTTTTGCATGGTAACACATTCCTGGAAGAACTACACAGTAAAGTACTAAGTTAGTATCGGATGGACGAATTAAGTTGAAATAGACAGTTTTTGCATGGTAACACATTCCTGGTAGAACTACACAGTAAAGAACAAAGTTAGTATCGGATGGAATAAATTAGTTGAAATAGACAGTTTTTGCATGGTAACACATTCCTGGTAGAACTACACAGTAAAGTACAAAGTTAGTATCGGATGAACGAAATTAGTTGAAATAGACAGTTTTTGCATGGTAACACATTCCTGGTAGAACTACACAGTAAAGTACAAAGTTAGTATCGGATGGACGAAATTAGTTGAAATAGACAGTTTTTGCATGGTAACACATTCCTGGAAGAACTACACAGTAAAGTACAAAGTTAGTATTGGATGGACGAAATTAGTTGAAATAGACAGTTTTTGCATGGTAACACATTCCTGGAAGAACCACACAGTAAAGTACAAAGTTAGTATCGGATGGACGAAATTAGTTGAAATAGACAGTTTTTGCATGGTAACACATTCCTGGAAGAACTACACAGTAAAGTACTAAGTTAGTATCGGATGGACGAATTAAGTTGAAATAGACAGTTTTTGCATGGTAACACATTCCTGGAAGAACTACACAGTAAAGTACAAAGTTCGTATCGGATAAACGAAATTAGTTGAAATAGACAGTTTTTGCATGGTAACACATTCCTGGAAGAACTACACAGTAAAGTACAAAGTTAGTATTGGATGGACGAAATAAGTTGAAATAGACAGTTTTTGCATGGTAACACATTCCTGGAAGAACCACACAGTAAAGTACAAAGTTAGTATCGGATGAACGAAATTAGTTGAAATAGACAGTTTTTGCATGGTAACACATTCCTGGAAGAACTACACAGTAAAGTACTAAGTTAGTAACGGATGGACGAAATTAGTTGAAATAGACAGTTTTTGCATGGTAACACATTCCTGGAAGAACTACACAGTAAAGTACAAAGTTAGTATTGGATGGACGAAATAAGTTGAAATAGACAGTTTTTGCATGGTAACACATTCCTGGAAGAACTACACAGTAAAGTACAAAGTTCGTATCGGATGGACGAAATTAGTTGAAATAGACAGTTTTTGCATGGTAACACATTCCTGGTAGAACTACACAGTAAAGTACAAAGTTCGTATCGGATGGACGAATTTAGTTGAAATAGACAGTTTTTGCATGGTAACACATTCCTGGAAGAACCACACAGTAAAGTACAAAGTTAGTATCGGATGGACGAAATAAGTTGAAATAGACAGTTTTTGCATGGTAACACATTCCTGGAAGAACTACACAGTAAAGTACAAAGTTCGTATCGGATGGACGAAGTAAGTTGAAATAGACAGTTTTTGCATGGTAACACATTCCTGGAAGAACCACACAGTAAAGTACAAAGTTAGTATCGGATGAACGAAATTAGTTGAAATAGACAGTTTTTGCATGGTAACACATTCCTGGTAGAACTACACAGTAAAGTACAAAGTTAGTATCGGATGGACGAAATAAGTTGAAATAGACAGTTTTTGCATGGTAACACATTCCTGGTAGAACTACATAGCAAAGTACAAAGTTCGTATTGGATGGACGAAATTAGTTGAAATAGACAGTTTTTGCATGGTAACACATTCCTGGTAGAACTACACAGTAAAGTACAAAGTGAGTATTGGATGGACGAAATAAGTTGAAATAGACAGTTTTTGCATGGTAACACATTCCTGGAAGAACTACACAGCAAAGTACAAAGTTCGTATCGGATGGACGAAATAAGTTGAAATAGACAGTTTTCGATGGTAACACATTCCTGGAAGAACTACACAGTAAAGTACAAAGTTCGTATCGGATGGACGAATTAAGTTGAAATAGACAGTTTTTGCATGGTAACACATTCCTGGTAGAACTACACAGTAAAGTACAAAGTTAGTATCGGATGGACGAAATTAGTTGAAATAGACAGTTTTTGCATGGTAACACATTCCTGGTAGAACTACACAGTAAAGTACAAAGTTCGTATCGGATGGACGAATTTAGTTGAAATAGACAGTTTTTGCATGGTAACACATTCCTGGAAGAACCACACAGTAAAGTACAAAGTTAGTATCGGATGGACGAAATTAGTTGAAATAGACAGTTTTTGCATGGTAACACATTCCTGGAAGAACTACACAGTAAAGTACAAAGTTCGTATCGGATGGACGAAATAAGTTGAAATAGACAGTTTTTGCATGGTAACACATTCCTGGAAGAACCACACAGTAAAGTACAAAGTTAGTATCGGATGAACGAAATTAGTTGAAATAGACAGTTTTTGCATGGTAACACATTCCTGGTAGAACTACACAGTAAAGTACAAAGTTAGTATCGGATGGACGAAATTAGTTGAAATAGACAGTTTTTGCATGGTAACACATTCCTGGTAGAACTACACAGTAAAGTACAAAGTTAGTATCGGATGGACGAAATTAGTTGAAATAGACAGTTTTTGCATGGTAACACATTCCTGGTAGAACTACATAGCAAAGTACAAAGTTCGTATTGGATGGACGAAATAAGTTGAAATAGACAGTTTTTGCATGGTAACACATTCCTGGTAGAACTACATAGCAAAGTACAAAGTTCGTATTGGATGGACGAAATTAGTTGAAATAGACAGTTTTTGCATGGTAACACATTCCTGGTAGAACTACACAGTAAAGTACAAAGTTAGTATCGGATGGACGAAATTAGTTGAAATAGACAGTTTTTGCATGGTAACACATTCCTGGTAGAACTACATAGCAAAGTACAAAATTCGTATTGGATGGACGAAATAAGTTGAAATAGACAGTTTTTGCATGGTAACACATTCCTGGAAGAACTACACAGTAAAGTACAAAGTTCGTATTGGATGGACGAAATTAGTTGAAATAGACAGTTTTTGCATGGTAACACATTCCTGGTAGAACTACATAGCAAAGTACAAAGTTCGTATTGGATGGACGAAATTAGTTGAAATAGACAGTTTTTGCATGGTAACACATTCCTGGTAGAACTACACAGTAAAGTACAAAGTTAGTATCGGATGGACGAAATTAGTTGAAATAGACAGTTTTTGCATGGTAACACATTCCTGGTAGAACTACATAGCAAAGTACAAAATTCGTATTGGATGGACGAAATAAGTTGAAATAGACAGTTTTTGCATGGTAACACATTCCTGGAAGAACTACACAGTAAAGTACAAAGTTCGTATTGGATGGACGAAATTAGTTGAAATAGACAGTTTTTGCATGGTAACACATTCCTGGTAGAACTACACAGTAAAGTACAAAGTTAGTATCGGATGGACGAAATTAGTTGAAATAGACAGTTTTTGCATGGTAACACATTCCTGGAAGAACTACACAGTAAAGTACAAAGTTAGTATTGGATGGACGAAATAAGTTGAAATAGACAGTTTTTGCATGGTAACACATTCCTGGAAGAGCCACACAGTAAAGTACAAAGTTAGTATCGGATGAACGAAATTAGTTGAAATAGACAGTTTTTGCATGGTAACACATTCCTGGTAGAACTACATAGCAAAGTACAAAATTCGTATTGGATGGACGAAATAAGTTGAAATAGACAGTTTTTGCATGGTAACACATTCCTGGAAGAACTACACAGTAAAGTACAAAGTTCGTATTGGATGGACGAAATTAGTTGAAATAGACAGTTTTTGCATGGTAACACATTCCTGGTAGAACTACATAGCAAAGTACAAAGTTCGTATTGGATGGACGAAATTAGTTGAAAAAGACAGTTTTTGCATGGTAACACATTCCTGGTAGAACTACACAGTAAAGTACAAAGTTAGTATCGGATGGACGAAATTAGTTGAAATAGACAGTTTTTGCATGGTAACACATTCCTGGTAGAACTACATAGCAAAGTACAAAGTTCGTATTGGATGGACGAAATAAGTTGAAATAGACAGTTTTTGCATGGTAACACATTCCTGGTAGAACTACATAGCAAAGTACAAAGTTCGTATTGGATGGACGAAATTAGTTGAAATAGACAGTTTTTGCATGGTAACACATTCCTGGTAGAACTACACAGTAAAGTACAAAGTTAGTATCGGATGGACGAAATTAGTTGAAATAGACAGTTTTTGCATGGTAACACATTCCTGGTAGAACTACATAGCAAAGTACAAAATTCGTATTGGATGGACGAAATAAGTTGAAATAGACAGTTTTTGCATGGTAACACATTCCTGGAAGAACTACACAGTAAAGTACAAAGTTCGTATTGGATGGACGAAATTAGTTGAAATAGACAGTTTTTGCATGGTAACACATTCCTGGTAGAACTACACAGTAAAGTACAAAGTTAGTATCGGATGGACGAAATTAGTTGAAATAGACAGTTTTTGCATGGTAACACATTCCTGGAAGAACTACACAGTAAAGTACAAAGTTAGTATTGGATGGACGAAATAAGTTGAAATAGACAGTTTTTGCATGGTAACACATTCCTGGAAGAGCCACACAGTAAAGTACAAAGTTAGTATCGGATGAACGAAATTAGTTGAAATAGACAGTTTTTGCATGGTAACACATTCCTGGTAGAACTACACAGTAAAGTACAAAGTTAGTATCGGATGGACGAAATTAGTTGAAATAGACAGTTTTTGCATGGTAACACATTCCTGGAAGAACTACACAGTAAAGTACAAAGTTAGTATCGGATGGACGAAATTAGTTGAAATAGACAGTTTTTGCATGGTAACACATTCCTGGTAGAACTACACAGTAAAGTACAAAGTAAGTATCGGATGGACGAAATTAGTTGAAATAGACAGTTTTTGCATGGTAACACATTCCTGGAAGAACTACACAGTAAAGTACAAAGTTCGTATCGGATAAACGAAATTAGTTGAAATAGACAGTTTTTGCATGGTAACACATTCCTGGAAGAACTACACAGTAAAGTACAAAGTTAGTATCGGATGGACGAATTAAGTTGAAATAGACAGTTTTTGCATGGTAACACATTCCTGGTAGAACTACACAGTAAAGTACAAAGTTAGTATCGGATGGACGAAATTAGTTGAAATAGACAGTTTTTGCATGGTAACACATTCCTGGTAGAACTACACAGTAAAGTACAAAGTAAGTATCGGATGGACGAAATTAGTTGAAATAGACAGTTTTTGCATGGTAACACATTCCTGGAAGAACTACACAGTAAAGTACAAAGTTCGTATCGGATAAACGAAATTAGTTGAAATAGACAGATTTTGCATGGTAACACATTCCTGGAAGAACTACACAGTAAAGTACAAAGTTAGTATTGGATGGACGAAATAAGTTGACAAGGACAGTTTTTGCATGGTAACACATTCCTGGAAGAACCACACAGTAAAGTACAAAGTTAGTATCGAATGAACGAAATTAGTTGAAATAGACAGTTTTTGCATGGTAACACATTCCTGGAAGAACTACACAGTAAAGTACTAAGTTAGTATCGGATGGACGAAATTAGTTGAAATAGACAGTTTTTGCATGGTAACACATTCCTGGAAGAACTACACAGTAAAGTACAAAGTTAGTATTGGATGGACGAAATAAGTTGAAATAGACAGTTTTTGCATGGTAACACATTCCTGGAAGAACTACACAGTAAAGTACAAAGTTAGTATCGGATGGACGAAATAAGTTGAAATAGACAGTTTTTGCATGGTAACACATTCCTGGAAGAACCACACAGTAAAGTACAAAGTTAGTATCGGATGGACGAAATTAGTTGAAATAGACAGTTTTTGCATGGTAACACATTCCTGGAAGAACTACACAGTAAAGTACAAAGTTAGTATTGGATGGACGAAATAAGTTGAAATAGACAGTTTTTGCATGGTAACACATTCCTGGAAGAACCACACAGTAAAGTACAAAGTTAGTATCGGATGGACGAAATTAGTTGAAATAGACAGTTTTTGCATGGTAACACATTCCTGGAAGAACTACACAGTAAAGTACAAAGTTAGTATTGGATGGACGAAATAAGTTGAAATAGACAGTTTTTGCATGGTAACACATTCCTGGAAGAACTACACAGTAAAGTACAAAGTTCGTATCGGATGGACGAAATTAGTTGAAATAGACAGTTTTTGCATGGTAACACATTCCTGGAAGAACCACACAGTAAAGTACAAAGTTAGTATCGGATGAACGAAATTAGTTGAAATAGACAGTTTTTGCATGGTAACACATTCCTGGTAGAACTACACAGTAAAGTACAAAGTTAGTATCGGATGGACGAAATTAGTTGAAATAGACAGTTTTTGCATGGTAACACATTCCTGGTAGAACTACATAGCAAAGTACAAAGTTCGTATTGGATGGACGAAATTAGTTGAAATAGACAGTTTTTGCATGGTAACACATTCCTGGTAGAACTACATAGCAAAGTACAAAGTTCGTATTGGATGGACGAAATTAGTTGAAAAAGACAGTTTTTGCATGGTAACACATTCCTGGTAGAACTACACAGTAAAGTACAAAGTTAGTATCGGATGGACGAAATTAGTTGAAATAGACAGTTTTTGCATGGTAACACATTCCTGGTAGAACTACATAGCAAAGTACAAAGTTCGTATTGGATGGACGAAATAAGTTGAAATAGACAGTTTTTGCATGGTAACACATTCCTGGTAGAACTACATAGCAAAGTACAAAGTTCGTATTGGATGGACGAAATTAGTTGAAAAAGACAGTTTTTGCATGGTAACACATTCCTGGTAGAACTACACAGTAAAGTACAAAGTTAGTATCGGATGGACGAAATTAGTTGAAATAGACAGTTTTTGCATGGTAACACATTCCTGGTAGAACTACATAGCAAAGTACAAAGTTCGTATTGGATGGACGAAATAAGTTGAAATAGACAGTTTTTGCATGGTAACACATTCCTGGAAGAACTACACAGTAAAGTACAAAGTTCGTATCGGATGGACGAAATTAGTTGAAATAGACAGTTTTTGCATGGTAACACATTCCTGGTAGAACTACACAGTAAAGTACAAAGTTAGTATCGGATGGACGAAATTAGTTGAAATAGACAGTTTTTGCATGGTAACACATTCCTGGTAGAACTACATAGCAAAGTACAAAGTTCGTATTGGATGGACGAAATAAGTTGAAATAGACAGTTTTTGCATGGTAACACATTCCTGGAAGAACCACACAGTAAAGTACAAAGTTAGTATCGGATGAACGAAATTAGTTGAAATAGACAGTTTTTGCATGGTAACACATTCCTGGTAGAACCACACAGTAAAGTACAAAGTTAGTATCGGATGAACGAAATTAGTTGAAATAGACAGTTTTTGCATGGTAACACATTCCTGGTAGAACTACACAGTAAAGTACAAAGTTCGTATTGGATGGACGAAATAAGTTGAAATAGACAGTTTTTGCATGGTAACACATTCCTGGAAGAACTACACAGTAAAGTACAAAGTTCGTATCGGATGGACGAAATTAGTTGAAATAGACAGTTTTTGCATGGTAACACATTCCTGGAAGAACCACACAGTAAAGTACAAAGTTAGTATCGGATGAACGAAATTAGTTGAAATAGACAGTTTTTGCATGGTAACACATTCCTGGTAGAACCACACAGTAAAGTACAAAGTTAGTATCGGATGAACGAAATTAGTTGAAATAGACAGTTTTTGCATGGTAACACATTCCTGGTAGAACTACACAGTAAAGTACAAAGTTAGTATCGGATGGACGAAATTAGTTGAAATAGACAGTTTTTGCATGGTAACACATTCCTGGAAGAACCACACAGTAAAGTACAAAGTTAGTATCGGATGAACGAAATTAGTTGAAATAGACAGTTTTTGCATGGTAACACATTCCTGGTAGAACTACACATTAAAGTAAAAAGTTAGTATCGGATGGACGAAATTAGTTGAAAACGACAGTTTTTGCATGGTAACACATTCCTGGAAGAACCACACAGTAAAGTACAAAGTTAGTATCGGATGAACGAAATTAGTTGAAATAGACAGTTTTTGCATGGTAACACATTCCTGGTAGAACTACATAGCAAAGTACAAAGTTAGTATCGGATGAACGAAATTAGTTGAAATAGACAGTTTTTGCATGGTAACACATTCCTGGTAGAACCACACAGAAAAGTACAAAGTTAGTATCGGATGAACGAAATTAGTTGAAATAGACAGTTTTTGCATGGTAACACATTCCTGGTAGAACCACACAGTAAAGTACAAAGTTAGTATCGGATGAACGAAATTAGTTGAAATAGACAGTTTTTGCATGGTAACACATTCCTGGTAGAACTACACAGTAAAGTACAAAGTTCGTATTGGATGGACGAAATAAGTTGAAATAGACAGTTTTTGCATGGTAACACATTCCTGGAAGAACTACACAGTAAAGTACAAAGTTCGTATCGGATGGACGAAATTAGTTGAAATAGACAGTTTTTGCATGGTAACACATTCCTGGTAGAACTACATAGCAAAGTACAAAGTTCGTATTGGATGGACGAAATTAGTTGAAAAAGACAGTTTTTGCATGGTAACACATTCCTGGTAGAACTACACAGTAAAGTACAAAGTTAGTATCGGATGGACGAAATTAGTTGAAATAGACAGTTTTTGCATGGTAACACATTCCTGGTAGAACTACATAGCAAAGTACAAAGTTCGTATTGGATGGACGAAATTAGTTGAAAACGACAGTTTTTGCATGGTAACACATTCCTGGTAGAACTACACAATAAAGTACAAAGTTAGTATCGGATGGACGAAATTAGTTGAAATAGACAGTTTTTGCATGGTAACACATTCCTGGTAGAACTACATAGTAAAGTACAAAGTTCGTATTGGATGGACGAAATAAGTTGAAATAGACAGTTTTTGCATGGTAACACATTCCTGGAAGAACCACACAGTAAAGTACAAAGTTAGTATCGGATGAACGAAATTAGTTGAAATAGACAGTTTTTGCATGGTAACACATTCCTGGTAGAACTACATAGCAAAGCACAAAGTTCGTATTGGATGGACGAAATAAGTTGAAATAGACAGTTTTTGCATGGTAACACATTCCTGGAAGAACTACACAGTAAAGTACAAAGTTCGTATCGGATGGACGAAATTAGTTGAAATAGACAGTTTTTGCATGGTAACACATTCCTGGTAGAACTACATAGCAAAGTACAAAGTTCGTATTGGATGGACGAAATTAGTTGAAATAGACAGTTTTTGCATGGTAACACATTCCTGGTAGAACTACATAGCAAAGTACAAAGTTCGTATTGGATGGACGAAATTAGTTGAAAAAGACAGTTTTTGCATGGTAACACATTCCTGGTAGAACTACACAGTAAAGTACAAAGTTAGTATCGGATGGACGAAATTAGTTGAAATAGACAGTTTTTGCATGGTAACACATTCCTGGTAGAACTACATAGCAAAGCACAAAGTTCGTATTGGATGGACGAAATAAGTTGAAATAGACAGTTTTTGCATGGTAACACATTCCTGGAAGAACTACACAGTAAAGTACAAAGTTCGTATCGGATGGACGAAATTAGTTGAAATAGACAGTTTTTGCATGGTAACACATTCCTGGTAGAACTACACAGTAATGCGATACTCTCTGATTTCTTGCGCATTAAATAAAAAAAAAACACGTGATTTTGCCTGTCGTTGATGTCGCTGTGCGTCCACTCTGGTTTTATTTCCACCTGTCACTGAACTGTCAAATTTTAGCTTGACTGACAGTTATGTTACGTTTGTTTTTATATGCTATGTTTGGTTGCTGGAGTTTAATCGCTACATCTACTCCCCCCTGGGGGATCGGAGATTGAATGTTACCTTTTTCGAAGGATTTGATGTTATCAACTCCATTTTGTAAGCTGGCTTTAGTCGATCAATGCTTACCGACGTATTCTTTCCTTTCATATCCAATATGAAATATTTTCTAAGCCTTTTGAGGACTGTATAAGGTCCTTCATAAGGAGGTTGTAGTCCTGTTTTTACCCTATCAATTCTAACATAAACTTGCTTGCATGAGCTTAAATCATTATGCACGTAACTGTTTGCAGTGGATTGTCTTGGTACAGAAGGGGATATGGATTTAAAAGCGTTTCTAAGACGGCTCACAAAATCGCTTATGTCTGTTGGTTCTTTTCCTGGTGGAGCGAAAAAATCAGCTGGCAACCTAAGACTTTGACCGTAGACTAACTCTGCTGGAGAAAATCCTGAGTCTTCTTTAACGCATGATCGTATGCCTAGCATCACTAACGGTAGTTTTTCGGTCCATTTATCAGACATATCGTTTGCCATAAGCGCACTTTTTAAATGGCGGTGAAACCTCTCCACCATGCCATTCGCTTGAGGATGGTATGCTGTTGTTTTACAATGATTGCTGCCTAATAGCTTTGCTAGTTCTGTAAATAGTTTAGATTGAAACTGTGTTCCTCTATCTGTAGTAATGATAAGAGGGCATCCGAATCTAGCTATATATTGTGTTACAAATGTTTTTGCGACTGTTTCGGCAGTTATATCTGTTAGAGGAATTGCTTCTGGCCATCTGGTATACCGATCTATTATTGTTAACAGGTAAGTGAAGTTATCTGATGGAGGAAGAGGTCCTACTATGTCTAAGTGTACATGATCAAATCTTCCTTTCGGTATATCGATTTCTTGGAACGGAGAACGGGTGTGTCTGGTTACTTTCGCGATTTGGCACCTTTCACAGGCTTTACACCATGAGTTAATGTTTTTGTTCATTGCGGGCCAAAAATATTTAGAAGAAATTAACTTCCTCGAAGCTCTATTTCCAGGATGGGAAAAACCATGTAATTTACAGAAAAGATTGAACCTTAATTCTTCTGGTATGTATAGGCGATTAGTACCAGTTGAACCTTCAAAATATAATTCTCGATTATTAATGAAAACTTTTTCTAATCTATACTTTGAGTTAGATGGTTGGTTTTGAATTAGGTATTTTAGTTCCTTATCCGTTCCTTGGGATGTGGCCAGAGTGTCATAATCGAATGCTTCCACACTGTTGGTGTCTCCAATTCTTGACATCGTGTCCGCGACGATGTTGCTTTGTCCCTTCAGGTACCTAATGTCAGTAGTGAATTGAGCTATATAATCCATGTGTCTGGATTGGCGTGGAGACTTTTCAGATTTTGTGGTAAAAGCAGTTGTAAGGGGCTTATGGTCTGTTAGGACAGAGAATTCTCTCCCTTCGACGAAGTACCGGAAGTGTTTTATAGATAAGAAAATTGCTAAGAGCTCCTTGTCGAATGTGGAATATTTACGTTCGGCTTCTGAAAGTTGCTTTGAAAAGAATGCTAATGGTTCCCATGCATTATTGTGCCATTGTTGCAATACTGCTCCTACTGCAACGTTCGAAGCGTCAGTAGTAATATTGTACAGAGTGTTGCTTCTCGGATGATGCAGCAACACGGTTTCAGCTATCTCTGACTTAAGCTTTTCAAAAGCAGCGTCACATTCGGGTGACCAAAACCACTGTTCTGTTTGATTTTTTGAACAGTTGGCCATTAGCTGATATAATGGTTTTGTAATTTCGGCAATGCGTGGGATGAAACGGTGGTAGAAGTTTACCATTCCTACGAATCGCTGAAGTTGTTTTAGGCTTGTGGGCTGTGGAAAATTGCTGATAACTTCAACTCTTTCCGGGGCTGGAGCTATGCCATCTTTAGAAATGATGTGTCCCAAGAATTCTATCTCAGGCACTCCTAAAACACATTTCGATGGTTTTAGTTTGATGTCAAATTCATCTAAGCGCCTTAACACTTGGGAGAGATGTTCTCTATGCTGTTCGGGAGAACTGCTTCCTATGAGGATATCGTCTATGTAGACGTAGACAAATGTTAAATCCTGGAAAATTGAATCCATAAATCTTTGGAAAGTGGCACCAGCATTTCTAAGCCCAAAAGGCATTCTTAAAAACTCGTATAACCCAAACGGTGTTGTTATTGCCGTTTTGTGCACGTCTCCTGGAGCTACTGGTATAATGTGATAAGCTCGGACAATATCCAACTTAGAAAAAATGTTACAGTTTTCTAAGTGCATCGAAAAATTTTGAACGTGGGGAATAGGATATCGGTCAGGAATTGTTGCAGCGTTCAATCTGCGATAATCGCCACAAGGGCGCCAATCGGTATCATTCTTTGCAACCATGTGTAACGGTGAGGACACAGGTGATGAAGATTGTTGACAAATCCCTAGTTCCATCATATGTTGAAATTCGGAAAGGGCTGCATTATGTCGAACTGGATCTAATCTTCTAGGCTTGGAAACTGGTAGCTGACCTTTGGTATGAATATGGTGAACTATGTTGTGCCTTACAGGTTTGTTGTAATTAGGAGACTCTGTCAAAGATGGAAAATTATCCAAAAGGTTTGAGAAACTACTATTAATGACAAATAGTTTGGGACTGGGTGTTTCGACTGTGGCAATGCGTGCCGTAACTTCCAAGTTTGTTAATGAGTCGATTAACTTTTTGTTTTTTATATCCACTAGCAATCCGTATTTTTTCAAAAAATCGGCGCCTATGATTGGGTGGTTAACAGCTGCAAGAATGAAAGTATGAGGATATACGCGACGAAGACCTAATGAGACCTGAAGCAGCTTAACACCGTAAACAGCAATGGATGATCCGTTGGCGGCGATAAGGCTATCACTGGATTTCGTCATTTTTCCGAAAATGTTGTTAGGGATGACAGATACTTCTGCACCACTGTCAATCAGAAAAGTTAACTTGGACATGTTGTCGAAAACAAAAAGACGGCAAGTTTCTAGGGAGCCACACTCAGACCCTGCCATATCTGGTAACCCTACTCGTTTTTTGGCACTTTTGGTTTAAAATTGCATGGTGGAACACACTTTGTAGCTGCGTTACCGAACCGTGTATGGTACCAACATTTGAGGTTAGGAGTCTTTGATCGATTTCGACCACGAGAAACATTACGATCACGACAACTCGATCGACCACGAGAACGTCCGCGATCGCGCGATAGAGCTAATTTCTGAATCTGATTCTTGAGCTCCATTATTTCATCACGGAGAGATGCTACTTCATGGCTCGAAGAATTTCCCGAAAACCCAGCACACTCGTTCACCGTGGTTCCTTTTGAAGCTTCCCAAATCCTATCTGCTATTTCTACTATTTCACGCATTGGACGCTCGCCTAAAGATATTACAGCAATTTCGATTGCCTTCGGCAATCGACCTAACCACAAACGCTTTACCAACCTTTCCGATACATCGGTCGACGATCCTGCTAGTTGCGTCATTCGGCGATGGAACTCTGATGGGCTAGAGTCCCCTATTTCTGCGTTGTACAGCAGCTTCCCTATGCGTTGTTCTTCGCTGGCCGAGAGTCTGGTCATCAGTGCATGTTTTAAACTGGTGTACCGATTTTCCTCCGGTGGCGAGCGGATGACATCTATAACTTTATCCAACGCGTCGGGAGTTAAGGACGCAAGAAGATGGGCGTACTTGGTGTTTTCCGACCGAATGTGCGTAAGGTCGAACTGCGCCTCCGCCTGGATGAACCAACTGTCGGGTGCGTTCATCCAGAATCCAGGGAGTTTGAGCGAACATACTTCCGGATACGACTGCATCGTCGGAGCATTCTGTGGTGGCGGAATATACGGCGGTGTTAGCAATTGAATGTGCTGCGGAGGTGCTGCACCCGCTGCTGGTGGTGGCAGGTTCTCGTCGCTGGGCATCACTGGCATCACTAGGCTGGTAATAGGATCCAATAGGATCACAGCAGGATCAAAATCACAATCGGTGAGAGGATGACGCCGTTGCCACGTGGGTTAGCTTTTGCTAACAAAATGGCGGACTCAGAATAATGTGTGAATCACGATGCGACAGCGATGAATAGCGAATAGCTTCTCGGAAAAAGGTCCGATGAATTAGAACTTTCCTTCCGCAGGCAGGCGATCACGTCGGGGTCACCAATAATGCGATACTCTCTGATTTCTTGCGCATTAAATAAAAAAAAAACACGTGATTTTGCCTGTCGTTGATGTCGCTGTGCGTCCACTCTGGTTTTATTTCCACCTGTCACTGAACTGTCAAATTTTAGCTTGACTGACAGTTATGTTACGTTTGCGTTTATATGCTATGTTTGGTTGCTGGAGTTTAATCGCTACAACAGTAAAGTACAAAGTTAGTATCGGATGGACGAAATTAGTTGAAATAGACAGTTTTTGCATGGTAACACATTCCTGGTAGAACTACATAGCAAAGTACAAAGTTCGTATTGGATGGACGAAATAAGTTGAAATAGACAGTTTTTGCATGGTAACACATTCCTGGAAGAACCACACAGTAAAGTACAAAGTTAGTATCGGATGAACGAAATTAGTTGAAATAGACAGTTTTTGCATGGTAACACATTCCTGGTAGAACCACACAGTAAAGTACAAAGTTAGTATCGGATGAACGAAATTAGTTGAAATAGACAGTTTTTGCATGGTAACACATTCCTGGTAGAACTACACAGTAAAGTACAAAGTTCGTATTGGATGGACGAAATAAGTTGAAATAGACAGTTTTTGCATGGTAACACATTCCTGGAAGAACTACACAGTAAAGTACAAAGTTCGTATCGGATGGACGAAATTAGTTGAAATAGACAGTTTTTGCATGGTAACACATTCCTGGAAGAACCACACAGTAAAGTACAAAGTTAGTATCGGATGAACGAAATTAGTTGAAATAGACAGTTTTTGCATGGTAACACATTCCTGGTAGAACCACACAGTAAAGTACAAAGTTAGTATCGGATGAACGAAATTAGTTGAAATAGACAGTTTTTGCATGGTAACACATTCCTGGTAGAACTACACAGTAAAGTACAAAGTTAGTATCGGATGGACGAAATTAGTTGAAATAGACAGTTTTTGCATGGTAACACATTCCTGGAAGAACCACACAGTAAAGTACAAAGTTAGTATCGGATGAACGAAATTAGTTGAAATAGACAGTTTTTGCATGGTAACACATTCCTGGTAGAACTACACAGTAAAGTACAAAGTTAGTATCGGATGGACGAAATTAGTTGAAAACGACAGTTTTTGCATGGTAACACATTCCTGGAAGAACCACACAGTAAAGTACAAAGTTAGTATCGGATGAACGAAATTAGTTGAAATAGACAGTTTTTGCATGGTAACACATTCCTGGTAGAACCACACAGTAAAGTACAAAGTTAGTATCGGATGAACGAAATTAGTTGAAATAGACAGTTTTTGCATGGTAACACATTCCTGGTAGAACCACACAGTAAAGTACAAAGTTAGTATCGGATGAACGAAATTAGTTGAAATAGACAGTTTTTGCATGGTAACACATTCCTGGTAGAACCACACAGTAAAGTACAAAGTTAGTATCGGATGAACGAAATTAGTTGAAATAGACAGTTTTTGCATGGTAACACATTCCTGGTAGAACTACACAGTAAAGTACAAAGTTCGTATTGGATGGACGAAATAAGTTGAAATAGACAGTTTTTGCATGGTAACTCATTCCTGGTAGAACTACATAGCAAAGTACAAAGTTCGTATCGGATGGACGAAATTAGTTGAAATAGACAGTTTTTGCATGGTAACACATTCCTGGTGGAACGTCATAGCAAAGTACAAAGTTCGTATCGGATGGACAAAATTAGTTGAAATAGACAGTTTTTGCATGGTAACACACTCCTGGTAGAACTACATAGCAAAGTACAAAGTTCGTATCGGATGGACGAAATTAGTTGAAATAGACAGTTTTTGCATGGTAACACATTCCTGGTGGAACGTCATAGCAAAGTACAAAGTTCGTATCGGATGGACAAAATAAGTTGAAATAGACAGTTTTTGCATGGTAACTCATTCCTGGTAGAACTACATAGCAAAGTACAAAGTTCGTATCGGATGGACGAAAGTAGTTGAAATAGACAGTTTTTGCATGGTAACACATTCCTGGTGGAACGTCATAGCAAAGTACAAAGTTCGTATCGGATGGACGAAATTAGTTGAAATAGACAGTTTTTGCATGGTAACACATTCCTGGTAGAACTACATAGCAAAGTACAAAGTTCGTATCGGATGGACGAAATTAGTTGAAATAGACAGTTTTTGCATGGTAACACATTCCTGGTGGAACGTCATAGCAAAGTACAAAGTTCGTATCGGATGGACGAAATTAGTTGAAATAGACAGTTTTTGCATGGTAACACATTCCTGGTGGAACGTCATAGCAAAGTACAAAGTTCGTATCGGATGGACGAAATTAGTTGAAATAGACAGTTTTTGCATGGTAACACATTCCTGGTGGAACGTCATAGCAAAGTACAAAGTTCGTATCGGATGGACAAAATTAGTTGAAATAGACAGTTTTTGCATGGTAACACACTCCTGGTAGAACTACATAGCAAAGTACAAAGTTCGTATCGGATGGACAAAATAAGTTGAAATAGACAGTTTTTGCATGGTAACTCATTCCTGGTAGAACTACATAGCAAAGTACAAAGTTCGTATCGGATGGACGAAATTAGTTGAAATAGACAGTTTTTGCATGGTAACACATTCCTGGTGGAACGTCATAGCAAAGTACAAAGTTCGTATCGGATGGACGAAATTAGTTGAAATAGACAGTTTTTGCATGGTAACACATTCCTGGTGGAACGTCATAGCAAAGTACAAAGTTCGTATCGGATGGACGAAATTAGTTGAAATAGACAGTTTTTGCATGGTAACACATTCCTGGTAGAACTACATAGCAAAGTACAAAGTTCGTATCGGATGGACGAAATTAGTTGAAATAGACAGTTTTTGCATGGTAACACATTCCTGGTGGAACGTCATAGCAAAGTACAAAGTTCGTATCGGATGGACAAAATTAGTTGAAATAGACAGTTTTTGCATGGTAACACACTCCTGGTAGAACTACATAGCAAAGTACAAAGTTCGTATCGGATGGACAAAATAAGTTGAAATAGACAGTTTTTGCATGGTAACTCATTCCTGGTAGAACTACATAGCAAAGTACAAAGTTCGTATCGGATGGACGAAATTAGTTGAAATAGACAGTTTTTGCATGGTAACACATTCCTGGTGGAACGTCATAGCAAAGTACAAAGTTCGTATCGGATGGACGAAATTAGTTGAAATAGACAGTTTTTGCATGGTAACACACTCCTGGTAGAACTACATAGCAAAGTACAAAGTTCGTATCGGAGGGACGAAATTAGTTGAAATAGACAGTTTTTGCATGGTAACTCATTCCTGGTGGAACGTCATAGCAAAGTACAAAGTTCGTATCGGATGGACGAAATTAGTTGAAATAGACAGTTTTTGCATGGTAACACATTCCTGGTGGAACGTCATAGCAAAGTACAAAGTTCGTATCGGATGGACAAAATTAGTTGAAATAGACAGTTTTTGCATGGTAACACACTCCTGGTAGAACTACATAGCAAAGTACAAAGTTCGTATCGGATGGACGAAATTAGTTGAAATAGACAGTTTTTGCATGGTAACACACTCCTGGTAGAACTACATAGCAAAGTACAAAGTTCGTATCGGATGGACAAAATTAGTTGAAATAGACAGTTTTTGCATGGTAACACACTCCTGGTAGAACTACATAGCAAAGTACAAAGTTCGTATCGGATGGACGAAATTAGTTGAAATAGACAGTTTTTGCATGGTAACACATTCCTGGTGGAACGTCATAGCAAAGTACAAAGTTCGTATCGGATGGACGAAATTAGTTGAAATAGACAGTTTTTGCATGGTAACACATTCCTGGTAGAACTACATAGCAAAGTACAAAGTTCGTATCGGATGGACGAAATTAGTTGAAATAGACAGTTTTTGCATGGTAACACATTCCTGTTGGAACGTCATAGCAAAGTACAAAGTTCGTATCGGATGGACAAAATTAGTTGAAATAGACAGTTTTTGCATGGTAACACACTCCTGGTAGAACTACATAGCAAAGTACAAAGTTCGTATCGGATGGACAAAATAAGTTGAAATAGACAGTTTTTGCATGGTAACTCATTCCTGGTAGAACTACATAGCAAAGTACAAAGTTCGTATCGGATGGACGAAATTAGTTGAAATAGACAGTTTTTGCATGGTAACACATTCCTGGTGGAACGTCATAGCAAAGTACAAAGTTCGTATCGGATGGACGAAATTAGTTGAAATAGACAGTTTTTGCATGGTAACACATTCCTGGTAGAACTACATAGCAAAGTACAAAGTTCGTATCGGATGGACGAAATTAGTTGAAATAGACAGTTTTTGCATGGTAACTCATTCCTGGTAGAACTACATAGCAAAGTACAAAGTTCGTATCGGATGGACGAAATTAGTTGAAATAGACAGTTTTTGCATGGTAACACATTCCTGGTGGAACGTCATAGCAAAGTACAAAGTTCGTATCGGATGGACAAAATTAGTTGAAATAGACAGTTTTTGCATGAAAACTCATTCCTGGTAGAACTACATAGCAAAGTACAAAGTTCGTATCGGATGGACAAAATTAGTTGAAATAGACAGTTTTTGCATGGTAACACATTCCTGGTGGAACGTCATAGCAAAGTACAAAGTTCGTATCGGATGGACAAAATTAGTTGAAATAGACAGTTTTTGCATGGTAACACACTCCTGGTAGAACTACATAGCAAAGTACAAAGTTCGTATCGGATGGACAAAATAAGTTGAAATAGACAGTTTTTGCATGGTAACTCATTCCTGGTAGAACTACATAGCAAAGTACAAAGTTCGTATCGGATGGACGAAATTAGTTGAAATAGACAGTTTTTGCATGGTAACACATTCCTGGTGGAACGTCATAGCAAAGTACAAAGTTCGTATCGGATGGACAAAATTAGTTGAAATAGACAGTTTTTGCATGGTAACACATTCCTGGTGGAACGTCATAGCAAAGTACAAAGTTCGTATCGGATGGACAAAACAAGTTGAAATAGACAGTTTTTGCATGGTAACTCATTCCTGGTAGAACTACATAGCAAAGTACAAAGTTCGTATCGGATGGACGAAATTAGTTGAAATAGACAGTTTTTGCATGGTAACACATTCCTGGTGGAACGTCATAGCAAAGTACAAAGTTCGTATCGGATGGACGAAATTAGTTGAAATAGACAGTTTTTGCATGGTAACACATTCCTGGTAGAACTACATAGCAAAGTACAAAGTTCGTATCGGATGGACGAAATTAGTTGAAATAGACAGTTTTTGCATGGTAACACATTCCTGGTGGAACGTCATAGCAAAGTACAAAGTTCGTATCGGATGGACAAAATTAGTTGAAATAGACAGTTTTTGCATGGTAACACATTCCTGGTGGAACGTCATAGCAAAGTACAAAGTTCGTATCGGATGGACAAAATTAGTTGAAATAGACAGTTTTTGCATGGTAACACACTCCTGGTAGAACTACATAGCAAAGTACAAAGTTCGTATCGGATGGACAAAATAAGTTGAAATAGACAGTTTTTGCATGGTAACTCATTCCTGGTAGAACTACATAGCAAAGTACAAAGTTCGTATCGGATGGACGAAATTAGTTGAAATATACAGTTTTTGCATGGTAACACATTCCTGGTGGAACGTCATAGCAAAGTACAAAGTTCGTATCGGATGGACGAAATTAGTTGAAATAGACAGTTTTTGCATGGTAACACATTCCTGGTGGAACGTCATAGCAAAGTACAAAGTTCGTATCGGATGGACAAAATTAGTTGAAATAGACAGTTTTTGCATGGTAACACATTCCTGGTGGAACGTCATAGCAAAGTACAAAGTTCGTATCGGATGGACAAAATTAGTTGAAATAGACAGTTTTTGCATGGTAACACACTCCTGGTAGAACTACATAGCAAAGTACAAAGTTCGTATCGGATGGACAAAATAAGTTGAAATAGACAGTTTTTGCATGGTAACTCATTCCTGGTAGAACTACATAGCAAAGTACAAAGTTCGTATCGGATGGACGAAATTAGTTGAAATAGACAGTTTTTGCATGGTAACACATTCCTGGTGGAACGTCATAGCAAAGTACAAAGTTCGTATCGGATGGACGAAATTAGTTGAAATAGACAGTTTTTGCATGGTAACACACTCCTGGTGGAACGTCATAGCAAAGTACAAAGTTCGTATCGGATGGACGAAATTAGTTGAAATAGACAGTTTTTGCATGGTAACACATTCCTGGTAGAACTACATAGCAAAGTACAAAGTTCGTATCGGATGGACGAAATTAGTTGAAATAGACAGTTTTTGCATGGTAACACATTCCTGGTGGAACGTCATAGCAAAGTACAAAGTTCGTATCGGATGGACAAAATTAGTTGAAATAGACAGTTTTTGCATGGTAACACACTCCTGGTAGAACTACATAGCAAAGTACAAAGTTCGTATCGGATGGACAAAATAAGTTGAAATAGACAGTTTTTGCATGGTAACTCATTCCTGGTAGAACTACATAGCAAAGTACAAAGTTCGTATCGGATGGACGAAATTAGTTGAAATAGACAGTTTTTGCATGGTAACACATTCCTGGTGGAACGTCATAGCAAAGTACAAAGTTCGTATCGGATGGACAAAATTAGTTGAAATAGACAGTTTTTGCATGGTAACACATTCCTGGTGGAACGTCATAGCAAAGTACAAAGTTCGTATCGGATGGACAAAATAAGTTGAAATAGACAGTTTTTGCATGGTAACTCATTCCTGGTAGAACTACATAGCAAAGTACAAAGTTCGTATCGGATGGACGAAATTAGTTGAAATAGACAGTTTTTGCATGGTAACACATTCCTGGTGGAACGTCATAGCAAAGTACAAAGTTCGTATCGGATGGACGAAATTAGTTGAAATAGACAGTTTTTGCATGGTAACACATTCCTGGTAGAACTACATAGCAAAGTACAAAGTTCGTATCGGATGGACGAAATTAGTTGAAATAGACAGTTTTTGCATGGTAACACATTCCTGGTGGAACGTCATAGCAAAGTACAAAGTTCGTATCGGATGGACGAAATTAGTTGAAATAGACAGTTTTTGCATGGTAACACATTCCTGGTGGAACGTCATAGCAAAGTACAAAGTTCGTATCGGATGGACAAAATTAGTTGAAATAGACAGTTTTTGCATGGTAACACATTCCTGGTGGAACGTCATAGCAAAGTACAAAGTTCGTATCGGATGGACAAAATTAGTTGAAATAGACAGTTTTTGCATGGTAACACACTCCTGGTAGAACTACATAGCAAAGTACAAAGTTCGTATCGGATGGACAAAATAAGTTGAAATAGACAGTTTTTGCATGGTAACTCATTCCTGGTAGAACTACATAGCAAAGTACAAAGTTCGTATCGGATGGACGAAATTAGTTGAAATAGACAGTTTTTGCATGGTAACACATTCCTGGTGGAACGTCATAGCAAAGTACAAAGTTCGTATCGGATGGACGAAATTAGTTGAAATAGACAGTTTTTGCATGGTAACACACTCCTGGTGGAACGTCATAGCAAAGTACAAAGTTCGTATCGGATGGACGAAATTAGTTGAAATAGACAGTTTTTGCATGGTAACACATTCCTGGTAGAACTACATAGCAAAGTACAAAGTTCGTATCGGATGGACGAAATTAGTTGAAATAGACAGTTTTTGCATGGTAACACATTCCTGGTGGAACGTCATAGCAAAGTACAAAGTTCGTATCGGATGGACAAAATTAGTTGAAATAGACAGTTTTTGCATGGTAACACACTCCTGGTAGAACTACATAGCAAAGTACAAAGTTCGTATCGGATGGACAAAATAAGTTGAAATAGACAGTTTTTGCATGGTAACTCATTCCTGGTAGAACTACATAGCAAAGTACAAAGTTCGTATCGGATGGACGAAATTAGTTGAAATAGACAGTTTTTGCATGGTAACTCATTCCTGGTGGAACGTCATAGCAAAGTACAAAGTTCGTATCGGATGGACGGAATTAGTTGAAATAGACAGTTTTTGCATGGTAACTCATTCCTGGTGGAACGTCATAGCAAAGTACAAAGTTCGTATCGGATGGACAAAATTAGTTGAAATAGACAGTTTTTGCATGGTAACACACTCCTGGTAGAACTACATAGCAAAGTACAAAGTTCGTATCGGATGGACAAAATAAGTTGAAATAGACAGTTTTTGCATGGTAACTCATTCCTGGTAGAACTACATAGCAAAGTACAAAGTTCGTATCGGATGGACGAAATTAGTTGAAATAGACAGTTTTTGCATGGTAACACATTCCTGGTGGAACGTCATAGCAAAGTACAAAGTTCGTATCGGATGGACGAAATTAGTTGAAATAGACAGTTTTTGCATGGTAACTCATTCCTGGTAGAACTACATAGCAAAGTACAAAGTTCGTATCGGATGGACGAAATTAGTTGAAATAGACAGTTTTTGCATGGTAACACATTCCTGGTGGAACGTCATAGCAAAGTACAAAGTTCGTATCGGATGGACAAAATTAGTTGAAATAGACAGTTTTTGCATGGTAACACATTCCTGGTGGAACGTCATAGCAAAGTACAAAGTTCGTATCGGATGGACAAAATAAGTTGAAATAGACAGTTTTTGCATGGTAACTCATTCCTGGTAGAACTACATAGCAAAGTACAAAGTTCGTATCGGATGGACGAAATTAGTTGAAATAGACAGTTTTTGCATGGTAACACATTCCTGGTGGAACGTCATAGCAAAGTACAAAGTTCGTATCGGATGGACGAAATTAGTTGAAATAGACAGTTTTTGCATGGTAACACATTCCTGGTAGAACTACATAGCAAAGTACAAAGTTCGTATCGGATGGACGAAATTAGTTGAAATAGACAGTTTTTGCATGGTAACACATTCCTGGTGGAACGTCATAGCAAAGTACAAAGTTCGTATCGGATGGACGAAATTAGTTGAAATAGACAGTTTTTGCATGGTAACACATTCCTGGTGGAACGTCATAGCAAAGTACAAAGTTCGTATCGGATGGACAAAATTAGTTGAAATAGACAGTTTTTGCATGGTAACACATTCCTGGTGGAACGTCATAGCAAAGTACAAAGTTCGTATCGGATGGACAAAATTAGTTGAAATAGACAGTTTTTGCATGGTAACACACTCCTGGTAGAACTACATAGCAAAGTACAAAGTTCGTATCGGATGGACAAAATAAGTTGAAATAGACAGTTTTTGCATGGTAACTCATTCCTGGTAGAACTACATAGCAAAGTACAAAGTTCGTATCGGATGGACGAAATTAGTTGAAATAGACAGTTTTTGCATGGTAACACATTCCTGGTGGAACGTCATAGCAAAGTACAAAGTTCGTATCGGATGGACGAAATTAGTTGAAATAGACAGTTTTTGCATGGTAACACACTCCTGGTGGAACGTCATAGCAAAGTACAAAGTTCGTATCGGATGGACGAAATTAGTTGAAATAGACAGTTTTTGCATGGTAACACATTCCTGGTAGAACTACATAGCAAAGTACAAAGTTCGTATCGGATGGACGAAATTAGTTGAAATAGACAGTTTTTGCATGGTAACACATTCCTGGTGGAACGTCATAGCAAAGTACAAAGTTCGTATCGGATGGACAAAATTAGTTGAAATAGACAGTTTTTGCATGGTAACACACTCCTGGTAGAACTACATAGCAAAGTACAAAGTTCGTATCGGATGGACAAAATAAGTTGAAATAGACAGTTTTTGCATGGTAACTCATTCCTGGTAGAACTACATAGCAAAGTACAAAGTTCGTATCGGATGGACGAAATTAGTTGAAATAGACAGTTTTTGCATGGTAACTCATTCCTGGTGGAACGTCATAGCAAAGTACAAAGTTCGTATCGGATGGACGGAATTAGTTGAAATAGACAGTTTTTGCATGGTAACACATTCCTGGTGGAACGTCATAGCAAAGTACAAAGTTCGTATCGGATGGACAAAATTAGTTGAAATAGACAGTTTTTGCATGGTAACACACTCCTGGTAGAACTACATAGCAAAGTACAAAGTTCGCATCGGATGGACGAAATTAGTTGAAATAGACAGTTTTTGCATGGTAACACATTCCTGGTGGAACGTCATAGCAAAGTACAAAGTTCGTATCGGATGGACAAAATAAGTTGAAATAGACAGTTTTTGCATGGTAACTCATTCCTGGTAGAACTACATAGCAAAGTACAAAGTTCGTATCGGATGGACGAAATTAGTTGAAATAGACAGTTTTTGCATGGTAACACATTCCTGGTGGAACGTCATAGCAAAGTACAAAGTTCGTATCGGATGGACGAAATTAGTTGAAATAGACAGTTTTTGCATGGTAACACACTCCTGGTAGAACTACATAGCAAAGTACAAAGTTCGTATCGGATGGACGAAATTAGTTGAAATAGACAGTTTTTGCATGGTAACACATTCCTGGTGGAACGTCATAGCAAAGTACAAAGTTCGTATCGGATGGACAAAATTAGTTGAAATAGACAGTTTTTGCATGGTAACACACTCCTGGTAGAACTACATAGCAAAGTACAAAGTTCGTATCGGATGGACAAAATAAGTTGAAATAGACAGTTTTTGCATGGTAACTCATTCCTGGTAGAACTACATAGCAAAGTACAAAGTTCGTATCGGATGGACGAAATTAGTTGAAATAGACAGTTTTTGCATGGTAACACATTCCTGGTGGAACGTCATAGCAAAGTACAAAGTTCGTATCGGATGGACGAAATTAGTTGAAATAGACAGTTTTTGCATGGTAACACATTCCTGGTAGAACTACATAGCAAAGTACAAAGTTCGTATCGGATGGACGAAATTAGTTGAAATAGACAGTTTTTGCATGGTAACACATTCCTGGTGGAACGTCATAGCAAAGTACAAAGTTCGTATCGGATGGACAAAATTAGTTGAGATAGACAGTTTTTGCATGGTAACACACTCCTGGTAGAACTACATAGCAAAGTACAAAGTTCGTATCGGATGGACGAAATTAGTTGAAATAGACAGTTTTTGCATGGTAACACATTCCTGGTGGAACGTCATAGCAAAGTACAAAGTTCGTATCGGATGGACGAAATTAGTTGAAATAGACAGTTTTTGCATGGTAACTCATTCCTGGTAGAACTACATAGCAAAGTACAAAGTTCGTATCGGATGGACGAAATTAGTTGAAATAGACAGTTTTTGCATGGTAACACATTCCTGGTAGAACTACATAGCAAAGTACAAAGTTCGTATCGGATGGACAAAATTAGTTGAAATAGACAGTTTTTGCATGGTAACACACTCCTGGTAGAACTACATAGCAAAGTACAAAGTTCGTATCGGATGGACAAAATAAGTTGAAATAGACAGTTTTTGCATGGTAACTCATTCCTGGTAGAACTACATAGCAAAGTACAAAGTTCGTATCGGATGGACGAAATTAGTTGAAATAGACAGTTTTTGCATGGTAACACATTCCTGGTGGAACGTCATAGCAAAGTACAAAGTTCGTATCGGATGGACGAAATTAGTTGAAATAGACAGTTTTTGCATGGTAACACATTCCTGGTGGAACTTCATAGCAAAGTACAAAGTTCGTTTTGGATGGACAAAGTTAGTTGAAATAGACAGTTCTTGCATGAAAACTCATTCCTGGTAGAACTTCATAGCAAAGTACAAAGTTCGTATCGGATGGACGAATTAAGTTGAAATAGACAGCTTTTGCATGAAAACTCATTCCTGGTGGAGCTTCATAGCAAAGTACAAAGTTCGTTTTGGATGGATCAATTTAGTTGAAATAGACAGTTTTTGCATGAAAACTCATTCCTGGTGGAACTTCATAGCAAAGTACAAAGTTCGTTTTGGATGGACAAAGTTAGTTGAAATAGACAGTTCTTGCATGAAAACTCATTCCTGGTGGAACTTCATAGCAAAGTACAAAGTTCGTATCGGATGGACGAATTAAGTTGAAATAGACAGTTTTTGCATGAAAACTCATTCCTGGTGGAACTTCATAGCAAAGTACAAAGTTCGTTTTGGATCGATCAATTTAGTTGAAATAGACAGTTTTTGCATGAAAACTCATTCCTGGTGGAACTTCATAGCAAAGTACAAAGTTCGTTTTGGATGGACAAAGTTAGTTGAAATAGACAGTTCTTGCATGAAAACTCATTCCTGGTAGAACTTCATAGCAAAGTACAAAGTTCGTTTTGGATGGATCAATTTAGTTGAAATAGACAGTTTTTGCATGAAAACTCATTCCTGGTGGAACTTCATAGCAAAGTACAAAGTTCGTTTTGGATCGATCAATTTAGTTGAAATAGACAGTTTTTGCATGAAAACTCATTCCTGGTGGAACTTCATAGCAAAGTACAAAGTTCGTTTTGGATGGACAAAGTTAGTTGAAATAGACAGTTCTTGCATGAAAACTCATTCCTGGTGGAGCTTCATAGCAAAGTACAAAGTTCGTTTTGGATGGATCAATTTAGTTGAAATAGACAGTTTTTGCATGAAAACTCATTCCTGGTGGAACTTCATAGCAAAGTACAAAGTTCTTTTTAATGGATCAATTTAGTTGAAATAGACAGTTTTTGCATGAAAACTCATTCCTGGTAGAACTTCATAGCAAAGTACAAAGTTCGTATCGGATGGACGAATTAAGTTGAAATAGACAGTTTTTGCATGAAAACTCATTCCTGGTGGAACTTCATAGCAAAGAACAAAGTTCGTTTTGGATGGATCAATTTAGTTGAAATAGACAGTTTTTGCATGAAAACTCATTCCTGGTGGAACTTCATAGCAAAGTACAAAGTTCGTTTTGGATGGACAAAGTTAGTTGAAATAGACAGTTCTTGCATGAAAACTCATTCCTGGTGGAGCTTCATAGCAAAGTACAAAGTTCGTTTTGGATGGATCAATTTAGTTGAAATAGACAGTTTTTGCATGAAAACTCATTCCTGGTGGAACTTCATAGCAAAGTACAAAGTTCGTATCGGATGGACGAATTAAGTTGAAATAGACAGTTTTTGCATGAAAACTCATTCCTGGTGGAACTTCATAGCAAAGAACAAAGTTCGTTTTGGATGGACAAAGTTAGTTGAAATAGACAGTTCTTGCATGAAAACTCATTCCTGGTGGAACTTCATAGCAAAGTACAAAGTTCGTATCGGATGGACGAATTAAGTTGAAATAGACAGTTTTTGCATGAAAACTCATTCCTGGTGGAACTTCATAGCAAAGTACAAAGTTCGTTTTGGATGGATCAATTTAGTTGAAATAGACAGTTTTTGCATGAAAACTCATTCCTGGTAGAACTTCATAGCAAAGTACAAAGTTCGTATCGGATGGACGAATTAAGTTGAAATAGACAGTTTTTGCATGAAAACTCATTCCTGGTGGAACTTCATAGCAAAGAACAAAGTTCGTTTTGGATGGATCAATTTAGTTGAAATAGACAGTTTTTGCATGAAAACTCATTCCTGGTGGAACTTCATAGCAAAGTACAAAGTTCGTTTTGGATGGACAAAGTTAGTTGAAATAGACAGTTCTTGCATGAAAACTCATTCCTGGTGGAGCTTCATAGCAAAGTACAAAGTTCGTTTTGGATGGATCAATTTAGTTGAAATAGACAGTTTTTGCATGAAAACTCATTCCTGGTGGAACTTCATAGCAAAGTACAAAGTTCGTATCGGATGGACGAATTAAGTTGAAATAGACAGTTTTTGCATGAAAACTCATTCCTGGTGGAACTTCATAGCAAAGAACAAAGTTCGTTTTGGATGGACAAAGTTAGTTGAAATAGACAGTTCTTGCATGAAAACTCATTCCTGGTGGAACTTCATAGCAAAGTACAAAGTTCGTATCGGATGGACGAATTAAGTTGAAATAGACAGTTCTTGCATGAAAACTCATTCCTGGTAGAACTACATAGCAAAGTACAAAGTTCGTATCGGATGGACGAAATTAGTTGAAATAGACAGTTTTTGCATGGTAACACATTCCTGGTAGAACTACACAGTAAAGTACAAAGTTCGTATTGGATGGACGAAATTAGTTGAAAGAGACAAATTTTGCATGGTAACACATTCCTGGTAGAACTACATAGCAAAGTACAAAGTTTGTATCGGATGGACGAAATAAGTTGAAATAGACAGTTTTTGTATGGTAACACATTCCTGGTAGAACTACATAGCAAAGTACAAAGTTCGTATCGGATGGACGAAATTAGTTGAAATAGACAGTTTTTGCATGGTAACACATTCCTGGTAGAACTACATAGCAAAGTACAAAGTTCGTATCGGATGGATTAAATTAGTTGAAATAGACAGTTTTTGCATGGTAACACATTCCTGGTAGAACTACACAGTAAAGTACAAAGTTCGTATTGGATGGACGAAATTAGTTGAAAGAGACAGTTTTTGCATGGTAACACATTCCTGGTAGAACTACACAGTGAAGTACAAAGTTTGTATCGGATGGACGAAATTAGTTGAAATAGACAGTTTTTGCATGGTAACTCATTCCTGGTGGAACTACACAGTAAAGTACAAAGTTCGTATTGGATGGACGAAATTAGTTGAAAGAGACAGTTTTTGCATGGTAACACATTCCTGGTAGAACTACACAGTAAAGTACAAAGTTTGTATCGGATGGACGAAATTAGTTGAAATAGACAGTTTTTGCATGGTAACACACTCCTGGTAGAACTACACAGTAAAGTACAAAGTTCGTATCGGATGGATGAAATTAGTTGAAATAGACAGTTTTTGCATGGTAACACACTCCTGGTAGAACTACACAGTAAAGTACAAAGTTCGTATCGGATGGACGAAATTAGTTGAAATAGACAGTTTTTGCATGGTAACACATTCCTGGTAGAACTACACAGTAAAGTACAAAGTTTGTATCGGATGGACGAAATTAGTTGAAATAGACAGTTTTTGCATGGTAACACATTCCTGGTGGAACGTCATAGCAAAGTACAAAGTTCGTATCGGATGGACGAAATTAGTTGAAATAGACAGTTTTTGCATGGTAACACATTCCTGGTAGAACTACACAGTAAAGTACAAAGTTCGTATCGGATGGACGAAATTAGTTGAAATAGACAGTTTTTGCATGGTAACACATTCCTGGTAGAACTACATAGCAAAGTACAAAGTTCGTATCGGATGGACGAAATTAGTTGAAATAGACAGTTTTTGCATGGTAACACATTCCTGGTAGAACTACACAGTAAAGTACAAAGTTCGTATTGGATGGACGAAATTAGTTGAAAGAGACAGTTTTTGCATGGTAACACATTCCTGGTAGAACTACACAGTAAAGTACAAAGTTTGTATCGGATGGACGAAATTAGTTGAAATAGACAGTTTTTGCATGGTAACACATTCCTGGTAGAACTACACAGTAAAGTACAAAGTTCGTATCGGATGGACGAAATTAGTTGAAATAGACAGTTTTTGCATGGTAACACATTCCTGGTAGAACTACATAGCAAAGTACAAAGTTCGTATCGGATGGACGAAATTAGTTGAAATAGACAGTTTTTGCATGGTAACACATTCCTGGTAGAACTACACAGTAAAGTACAAAGTTCGTATTGGATGGACGAAATTAGTTGAAAGAGACAGTTTTTGCATGGTAACACATTCCTGGTGGAACGTCATAGCAAAGTACAAAGTTCGTATCGGATGGACGAAATTAGTTGAAATAGACAGGTTTTGCATGGTAACACATTCCTGGTAGAACTACACAGTAAAGTACAAAGTTCGTATCGGATGGACGAAATTAGTTGAAATAGACAGTTTTTGCATGGTAACACATTCCTGGTAGAACTACATAGCAAAGTACAAAGTTCGTATCGGATGGACGAAATTAGTTGAAATAGACAGTTTTTGCATGGTAACACATTCCTGGTAGAACTACATAGCAAAGTACAAAGTTCGTATCGGATGGACGAAATTAGTTGAAATAGACAGTTTTTGCATGGTAACACATTCCTGGTAGAACTACACAGTAAAGTACAAAGTTCGTATTGGATGGACGAAATTAGTTGAAAGAGACAGTTTTTGCATGGTAACACATTCCTGGTGGAACGTCATAGCAAAGTACAAAGTTCGTATCGGATGGACGAAATTAGTTGAAATAGACAGTTTTTGCATGGTAACACATTCCTGGTAGAACTACACAGTAAAGTACAAAGTTCGTATCGGATGGACGAAATTAGTTGAAATAGACAGTTTTTGCATGGTAACACATTCCTGGTAGAACTACATAGCAAAGTACAAAGTTCGTATCGGATGGACGAAATTAGTTGAAATAGACAGTTTTTGCATGGTAACACATTCCTGGTAGAACTACACAGTAAAGTACAAAGTTCGTATTGGATGGACGAAATTAGTTGAAAGAGACAGTTTTTGCATGGTAACACATTCCTGGTAGAACTACACAGTAAAGTACAAAGTTTGTATCGGATGGACGAAATTAGTTGAAATAGACAGTTTTTGCATGGTAAAACACTCCTGGTAGAACTACACAGTAAAGTACAAAGTTCGTATCGGATGGATGAAATTAGTTGAAATAGACAGTTTTTGCATGGTAACACATTCCTGGTAGAACTACACAGTAAAGTACAAAGTTCGTATTGGATGGACGAAATTAGTTGAAAGAGACAGTTTTTGCATGGTAACACATTCCTGGTGGAACGTCATAGCAAAGTACAAAGTTCGTATCGGATGGACGAAATTAGTTGAAATAGACAGTTTTTGCATGGTAACACATTCCTGGTAGAACTACACAGTAAAGTACAAAGTTCGTATCGGATGGACGAAATTAGTTGAAATAGACAGTTTTTGCATGGTAACACATTCCTGGTAGAACTACATAGCAAAGTACAAAGTTCGTATCGGATGGACGAAATTAGTTGAAATAGACAGTTTTTGCATGGTAACACATTCCTGGTAGAACTACACAGTAAAGTACAAAGTTCGTATTGGATGGACGAAATTAGTTGAAAGAGACAGTTTTTGCATGGTAACACATTCCTGGTAGAACTACACAGTAAAGTACAAAGTTTGTATCGGATGGACGAAATTAGTTGAAATAGACAGTTTTTGCATGGTAACACATTCCTGGTAGAACTACATAGCAAAGTACAAAGTTCGTATCGGATGGACGAAATTAGTTGAAATAGACAGTTTTTGCATGGTAACACATTCCTGGTAGAACTACACAGTAAAGTACAAAGTTCGTATTGGATGGACGAAATTAGTTGAAAGAGACAGTTTTTGCATGGTAACACATTCCTGGTGGAACGTCATAGCAAAGTACAAAGT